>NW_019384591.1:525562-548165 GCF_000671375.1 Centruroides sculpturatus | reverse complement strand
CCTGTTTTTTTTTTTTTTTTTGCATGTAAGATTGTACATGTCTCAAATAGAGCTAAGTTATCCGTACCTGTTCTTAATTTAGGTTACTTACGTTACTCCTACGCAAGTCCCTAGTCCCTAACTGTAACTGATTTATAACCGCCATGCACGCAGTGCCGTAGCGTGGGTGTCAGCCACCCGGGGCGGAGGAAAATTTCTCCGCTCCCTTATTTAGGTATCTCAATTTAAAAGACTAAAATTCAATTTCGTCACAGAATAAGTAATGAAAAATTCAGTGCTAGTGTTGCCACCTTTTTAAAATGCCGCTGACCGGGATGGCAGGTGAGGTTTGTTCGAATAGAAGTTCCTGACGCATGCGTATGTCATTTTGCAATGCGAAGAATAATGTGTAGTGCATGCTGGTTCTAAATCAGTTACAGTTAGCGAATAGGGAGACTTGGATAGGAGTAATGCAAGTGACCTAGCTGTATTGGATATTGGAGGTGTATATATATACGAATAAATCGTACAAGCAAAAAAAAAAAAGAAAAAAGGTCAACAGGTTGCGCACGATATCCCCGGACGACGAGTCGATTCCCGGACTATCCGGATGTATGGTAACTATTCCGTGCTCATTTCAATCGGTCCGAGTCGAAGGTGGATGAAAATACGAAATAAAATGGTTCAAATTCTTACAAGATATTACAGTAGAGCATCGATTATCCGACTCAATTGGGGACTCAGGTTGGTCGGATAACCGAAAATAATGAAAAAAATACATTATTACTATAGTATATTAGTATATCCCATGTAATTAGTATATTAGTATATCGCTATTAACCAACGTCGCGTTGAATTTTCATCGATGTTAAGCCTAACAATTTTTTTTTTAATAATAATCGTTCCTATTGTATCGTTAAAAATCATTTTTAAATTATTTTATTGCTCACAAAACAAACAAACCATTCATAATTAGAAAATTAAGTCTCGTTTAAATACTGGCCTCCTTCAATGGTCGAGCCGTGTTGCCAGCTAAAACACGCAAAAATTTAACGAAAATAATATTAAAGTATCCAAGATATAGCCAAATATTGTAGCGCCACATCACTAGCGGACTTTTGAAATTTGCCGACTAGAACGGTCGGTTAACCGAAGTGACGGTTAATCGGGGGTCGTATAATCGATGCCCTACTGTATTATTATTTATTGTGAAATTTTGCCGCCCCCACTACCAGGGCCGGATTAACCCACTTTGGGGCCCTAGACATTTTCTTTTTACCATGCCCCCTCCCTCTCCCACAAGAAATAGAGCGCACAAAAAATATAAAACAATAAATAAAACAAAACTAAATAATGTGAAAAACTAAAACAAATTTTAAATTTTTATGAATAAAAAATATTAAATATATAACAATAAATAAACACAAGAACACATTTTCTTTAGATTTTAAAATTCACAATAACTATATAAAAAGCAATATATTTTTGTTTATTTGTTTATTATATACAGACATGTATAACAACATATACATGTTTGTTGTCCAACAGAAAAGTAATTTATCTTATTTACAAATCTTTTCAAAATAGACAATTTTACCAAGCCTTCTAAAAACCGGGCCCTAGACATTTGTCTCATTTGTCTATGCGATGATCCGGCCCTACCCACTACGCTATGCTACTGCATGCACGTTATTCTTCGCATCGTAAAATGACATTGCGCATGCGTCAGGAACTTCTGTTCGAACAAACCTGACCTACCGTCCAGGTCAGCGATTTTGAAAAGGTGGCAACACGAAATAACACTCAGATCAGGGTTTCTCAAACGGGATCCCGGTTGTTTTTTTTAACCCCGGGAATCCTGCAAATTTCTTAAAAAATTCACTTTTTTCTTATTTTGTGTTAAGGTTGAGGAAATTTTGCAAATAGAAAGCATAATTAACTCATAAACTGTCAGAATACATTTGTATTTATTAATTTTAAACCTACTTATTAGTTTTTTTTTTTAATTTTTCCTCATTATGGCATGTCACAAATGGTCAATAATCAATACGTAGCTTATTTGTGGTAGGACTCTCAAAATTCTTTACCTGTAATATCTGGAATAATTGTGCTTATGCTGTCTTAATTTTAACCATGCCCAGTAGCTTCAATAATTGCGTAACACCAGGTTGTGCAAATTGGGCAAGGATACAAACGAGTACGAAGTCTGCAAGTATGAAGTTTTTCTTCATATCTTGATTATTAAAGACAAACGAACTGCCGAATTATTGGGCTATGATGTTTCTATTAAAGCAGTCTAGGTAGACAAATCAAGAATATTAGAGAACAAAAGAAGTACTACAGTCTCGAAAACGAACTAGAAATCTTCCAGGCAACAGGTGAAAAAACACACAATATCTGTCTTCTCTTAAATGCATTAATGCACGATTCCAATCACATCAATTGAATCGAAAAGGGCATTCTCGGTAGCAAGACTTTTCATTACTAAAATAAGAATCAGATTGAATGATCAGAGTATTGACCATCTTTGCTTTTTAAAATCTTATAAAAATTTACAATATTTTGTATTATATTTTATTTAAAAAACGAAAATTACCTTCTAAGTTAAAAGTTTGATCTAAGTTCATTTTTTTTTAATTTTTAACTCAATTTTTGTTGTTGTTGTTGTATACAGTTTCCAGCAAACTTTAATAAATTTTTTCTATTTGTGAAAGTTTCTACGTAATTCAAAGATAATTTTTAATATATATCTTACACAGCATTATTAATATGATTTTGGAAGTNAGGTGTGTATAATTTTTAACAACCTGTCATGATGTGATGTCATTTTTCTTTTAGGTATGAAAAATTTGGTAAGTTGGATGATCTCCCTGAAAATCAAGGCTGACTTACAGTTTTATTGTGCTATATTTAGCATCTGTTGCCCAAAAAGTTTGATTAATTCATTGTACTTTACATACAAAAACTCTAAGAAACATTTGTTATATGATTTGAAAAACAAGAAAGTATATAATATATATAAATATATATGTATACACATTTAGTATGACTACATTTGTGTATTGAATTACTGATTTATATTCAACCTTTTTGGAAAATATGAGAATATGATATAAGTAAAGAGATAAATAAATAAATATACATATATATTATATATATAATATATATATATGCATAAATACACAAACATACACACACAAAAAATAATATATATATATGTATATTTATTTATTTGTATATTTATTTTCATTTTAAAATAATTTATCCAAAAAAATAATAATAATAAAATTAATGATCAGGTATGGTGATAACTGTAACAAATGCATTATATAATTAATTTACGTCAGTCGGAATAACAAAAACATAAAGTGCTTGTAAGACATTTAAATTTCAATCGTGTTTGATTACATTTTACACCTGTACAAAAACTTGTTGGATTCAAAGAAGATAGCATTGTTGTTGTAAATGAATTTATGCATTTAGAAGTTTTGTTGTTATATATAAAAATCCTCAAAATGTATCTACTTTCTAATGATTTAAATATTCCAAGAAAAAAAAATGAATGCAAAATTTAAATGTTCATTTCATGAAAGAACTGTGTAAAGCTAGATTAGAATAGAGAATACTTTGACTGAAATGTGTGTACATTGCCTGATTTAATAGTCAAATTAACTAAATGATTTCATTCAAAATGATTTCATTGATGTTTTCTGCTTCTAAATTGTACTGTTACAGATAATAATCTCTTCATGTCTGTTTGTTTATTTGTTTTTTTAGCAAAATCAAATTTGATAATTTTAGTATTTCAGATTCAAACCAGTAAAAATTAATTTGAGGGAATTGTAATAAATTTATATGGACATAAAACAATTTTATGTGAACAAATAAAATTTGAATGGTATTTAATGTGTTTCATTCTTCATTTTCAATTGACATATGAAATTATGCCAAATAACTTAGTTAATCGTAATCTGCATAGAGACTTGAGTAATTATTATTGATTATTATATTAATCTAGTTTTACTTGCTAGTCATAGTTCTTCTGTTTATCAGTGAGAATTTTTGGATAATTGTGGTTCTGCTTGTAAAAAAGCTAAATATTGTATTTTCATTTCCATTCTGTTTTAATATACAGTACCAGACCAAATATCTGGCAAGCTTCTGACTGGAAGTGATCCAGTTTCTGGAACAGGCTAAATGTATACTTAAAATATAAAATAGAAAGTAAAGAATGAAATTGTATTTAATATGTCATATGCTAGCAGTCACACTGTAACTGGCATTGTGTGATGCCTTCACCATGGAAACCAAAACAAAGCAGTTGCTTGGCAAACTACAGTTGAACTTACAGCTTGCCAAATTCAAAAATAGCCAGTTTTCTGGTAATTCCTGATTTATGGAAGCCAGATATTTGGTCCACTAGTTATTTTTGTTAAAAAAATTTTTTACTGCAAGAAAAAGTTGATGAGACACTAAAATTAATAACTATTTATGATTCCAGATTTATTGATTTAGATTCTCAGTTTTAAGGGATGAAATGTTATTTTATAAAGTAACCATGATTCATTTCACTACTTTTTTCATAGAAAACAAAATACAATAAAAAGAAATACACTGATGATGATCATAAATTGTTTTTTATTCAATGTTAATAAACTTCTTTAAACATTTTCCAGTTGTAAATAAACGTGTTTTCAAAAGTTCTGTATAAAGAATTATTATTTTTCAGTACTTACATCTTTAAGAATAAAGTTGAATAAGCTATCAAAAACAAATTAATGAATAATAAATGTCTTTCATTAGTTGATTTAACTTTGAAAGCATTTGAATACAGAAAATTATACTTTTTTTCTGGCTTTGAGTGTAGCAGTTTTATACAATTGAAGAGATTACATAGTTTTTTTTTTAATGTTTAAGTATTATTTATTATATCTACATATTCAAAAGAAATTTATAATTCTTATAAAATTTATTTATTGTATAAGAAACATTACTTCTAATTGTATTTGTGTGTGTAATGTGACAATGTAGCAGTAACATTAAGTTCAAGCATCAATTACTTTGGAATCACTTCCTGGTTAAAAAGAATTTACTTATCGAATTGCATAATTTAGACAAGTTCTGTGGTAATGTATTATTAGCTCTGGTATAGAAGAAAAGACATATCTGTGAACACATCAAGTATAGTCAATAACTTACCATCCAACCTCTGAACAACGGCCACTGACAGGAACGTTAAAAAATGGCCGTTTGGAAGTTATTTGGTATGAATTTTTTATTTGAAAAACACAAGGTTCAAGGAGAAATGGCCGTTATTGAAGGTTAGACTATATTTATATGTAGAAGGTTCGTTTATTTATCCCATTTACAGTACGAAATGTCTGACAATGGATTTCCTCCTCACATTAACAACCTGGAACAAATACTAAATACTAAAAAATGTAAAATAATTAAAACAACTTTATCTAAAATTTAAGAATACTTGATAAAGGTAAAAAGAAAAGGCACGATTTAAGAATTGTGTACATTAAAAACTATTCAAAACGGAAACCTGACAAACCGAGAAAACATTCGGTACTGTGTCTGTTTACATAGGTTTTACTGTAAACAGAACAAAATGATTTCTATCGTTTTAAAATGCTCTTACAAGCATTTTAAAACGTTAGAAATCAACATGGAGTAGAAATAAGATCTTTGAGGTATTGATAATCTAGAGAAAAGATTAGCCTGTACAGTGAAACCTGTGTGAACGGGAATCGCATGGTACAAAATATTTTTTCTGGTTTGGCAGGTTTTCGTTTTAAATAGGTTTTTCTTTTGACAGAAAATCTCTCTGTTCGAAAGAGTTTCCCGTTTATTCAGGTTCCATTTTGAACAGGTTTTACTATAGATGAAAATTAAGTTACAAGTATTTTGCAAGGGAACTCAAACGAAGCCAATCTTAATCGATCGAAATATTTAATCCGTTAATGCTCGACTTAATTTTCCATATTTTTTCTGCTGTCGTTCATTTTCATATCTTTCTTATATTAATAAGTTTTATCACTGTTATAATTTCAGGAATTGCTCGTTCTTCATTACAGCATTCAAATCGGATACGTTAAGCAAAATATTTTGCCACAGATTATGAATGATCTGAGACGTACTTATGGGGGCGATGAGGCTGTCGGATCCTCCAGAAGCTTAGGAATAGACGAATTTTTTTTAGTTTAAATGTTATCTGTATACTAATTTGTAAGCCTCAAATACCGTCCAGATTTTTTAGAGAACTGCTGAGGATATAAACATTGTTCAGGTAACAAAATAAAGCTCTTGCCAGGTAGCTGAGTCCATTGCAATCAGAAATGAAAAATTCACAGCTGTTTGGGCGTGATGGATCGGCCAACATACAATGTTAAGTCTATGCGACAAACATGTTGGACGCTTGCGATTTTCATCTTAGTTTATTTTTTAAATCATTAGAATAATTCGTTGCTTACCACTATTCCGAATTTCTGCTTCTTTCGCTAATTACATGTTAATTAGCCTTTCATCGAGCGTATTTGATCAATATGATACACCATATTCATATTAAATTATTTCTTAACGGAAAATTGTAGTCATGCTTACTTTTCAGTAGCTTCATTTTTCTCATTCTTGATGATGACTTCGAAGATTTTTCAAACTTAAGAATTAAAGTACAGTGGTGCCTCGTATAACGAACTTAATCCGTTCCAGGTGCACGTCCGTTAAGTGAAAAGTCCATTATACGAAACGCATTTTCCCATAGAAATACATGTTAAAACATATAATTCGTTCAGCAACATAAAATAACCGTACTGACCCATTAAAAAATGAAAATGGAGCAGTCACCAATTATGCCGGATAGTCAGATGTTTTGAGGAGGAGATGGAGGAACACTTTCTTCACACATTCATACAGATACAGACTTTTTACACATTGTAGCAGGTCTCTTTTTATTGTTTTTTAATCGGAGTCAGATTCATGAGAGGCTACCGGAGCTTGCAGGGTCAATTCCTCTTGTTCCATCCTTTGTTTTTTGGCAGCTGGCTTCTTGAAAATCATGTCCAGGGTGGTCTGTTTCTCTTTTTCAACACTGTCGGAAATGATGGGCAAGGATGTCATTGTAGCGATCCTGTTGGCCTCAGCTCTGTTTGTATAATGAATGTTGGTAAACTCCTGAACCTCTCCCCATTTGACAAGGAAGTTTTTGTCAACTCACTCTTGATGATTTCTTGCTTTGTTTCAATTGAAATCACCTTTCTGTTTTTTAGAAGCCATGGTTTGCACAACACTTGAATAAATGTAAATACCCTGCACTGAGGTAATGTACGTAATAAACAAGGGAGCAAGCCGAATCCTAACGGGAGCTCTGTACTTCAGATATACTAATAATATATTATAAAAATAGCAGATTATCATTGGCAACGGCAAGAGTGAAAATATCATTCGCACTTAACTGCTGAACAAAGTCCGTTGTTCGCAGCGTCCGTTATTCGAGGCGGCACTGTACTAGCAATCTCGCTTTTATATCATTTTGATATACTGAACCTCTTCCCTATATATAATGAAAATTTAAAATATGGCCTGTTTTTTGTCATTAAATAACACTAGTGTTACCACTCGTCCGGTTTTCACCCGGACAGTTCGGGAATTGACTCACTGTCCGGGTGAACTATTAATTTTGTCCGGGAATTTCGTAGAAATTGTGAAATTGCGATTAAACCAAGTTCTTGCAAATATTTTTACAAATTTATACAATTTTAACAGCGGAAGAACTCACACTCACTGAAAATCATCTGCAATTCTTGCATGTTAGTCTGTCATGTTAGTCTGTTTACGCCGACCTGTAGCGCGCAGCCTGTCGACCTGTTTTTTTTTTTTTTTTTTCATGTAAGATTGTACATGTCTCAAATAGAGCTAAGTTATCCGTACCTGTTCTTAATTTAGGTTACTTACGTTACTCCTACGCAAGTCCCTAGTCTCTAACTGTAACTGATTTAGAACCGCCATGCACGCAGTGCCGTAGCGTGGGTGTCAGCCACCCGGGGCGGAGGAAAATTTCTCCGCTCCCTTATTTAGGTATCTCAATTTAAAAGACTAAAATTCAATTTCGTCACAGAATAAGTAATGAAAAATTCAGTGCTAGTGTTGCCACCTTTTTAAAATGCCGCTGACCGGGATGGCAGGTGAGGTTTGTTCGAATAGAAGTTCCTGACGCATGCGTATGTCATTTTGCAATGCGAAGAATAATGTGTAGTGCATGCTGGTTCTAAATCAGTTACAGTTAGCGAATAGGGAGACTTGGATAGGAGTAATGCAAGTGACCTAGCTGTATTGGATATTGGAGGTGTATATATATACGAATAAATCGTACAAGCAAAAAAAAAAAAGAAAAAAGGTCAACAGGTTGCGCACGATATCCCCGGACGACGAGTCGATTCCCGGACTATCCGGATGTATGGTAACTATTCCGTGCTCATTTCAATCGGTCCGAGTCGAAGGTGGATGAAAATACGAAATAAAATGGTTCAAATTCTTACAAGATATTACAGTAGAGCATCGATTATCCGACTCAATTGGGGACTCAGGTTGGTCGGATAACCGAAAATAATGAAAAAAATACATTATTACTATAGTATATTAGTATATCCCATGTAATTAGTATATTAGTATATCGCTATTAACCAACGTCGCGTTGAATTTTCATCGATGTTAAGCCTAACAATTTTTTTTTTAATAATAATCGTTCCTATTGTATCGTTAAAAATCATTTTTAAATTATTTTATTGCTCACAAAACAAACAAACCATTCATAATTAGAAAATTAAGTCTCGTTTAAATACTGGCCTCCTTCAATGGTCGAGCCGTGTTGCCAGCTAAAACACGCAAAAATTTAACGAAAATAATATTAAAGTATCCAAGATATAGCCAAATATTGTAGCGCCACATCACTAGCGGACTTTTGAAATTTGCCGACTAGAACGGTCGGTTAACCGAAGTGACGGTTAATCGGGGGTCGTATAATCGATGCCCTACTGTATTATTATTTATTGTGAAATTTTGCCGCCCCCACTACCAGGGCCGGATTAACCCACTTTGGGGCCCTAGACATTTTCTTTTTACCATGCTCCCTCCCTCTCCCACAAGAAATAGAGCGCACAAAAAATATAAAACAATAAATAAAACAAAACTAAATAATGTGAAAAACTAAAACAAATTTTAAATTTTTATGAATAAAAAATATTAAATATATAACAATAAATAAACACAAGAACACATTTTCTTTAGATTTTAAAATTCACAATAACTATATAAAAAGCAATATATTTTTGTTTATTTGTTTATTATATACAGACATGTATAACAACATATACATGTTTGTTGTCCAACAGAAAAGTAATTTATCTTATTTACAAATCTTTTCAAAATAGACAATTTTACCAAGCCTTCTAAAAACCGGGCCCTAGACATTTGTCTCATTTGTCTATGCGATGATCCGGCCCTACCCACTACGCTATGCTACTGCATGCACGTTATTCTTCGCATCGTAAAATGACATTGCGCATGCGTCAGGAACTTCTGTTCGAACAAACCTGACCTACCGTCCAGGTCAGCGATTTTGAAAAGGTGGCAACACGAAATAACACTCAGATCAGGGTTTCTCAAACGGGATCCCGGTTGTTTTTTTTAACCCCGGGAATCCTGCAAATTTCTTAAAAAATTCACTTTTTTCTTATTTTGTGTTAAGGTTGAGGAAATTTTGCAAATAGAAAGCATAATTAACTCATAAACTGTCAGAATACATTTGTATTTATTAATTTTAAACCTACTTATTAGTTTTTTTTTTTAATTTTTCCTCATTATGGCATGTCACAAATGGTCAATAATCAATACGTAGCTTATTTGTGGTAGGACTCTGAANTCTAAGCTTGATGCCGCTATTAAAGCAGCCAAGGTAGACAAATCAAGAATACTAGAGAGCGAAAGAAGTACTACAATCTCGAAAACGAACTCGAAAGCTTCCAGGCTACAGGTGAAAAAACACATAATATCTGTCTTCTCTTAAATGCATTAAACACTATTCCAATCACATCAATTGAATCGGAAAGGGCATTCTCGGTGGCAAGACTTTTCATTACTAAAATAAGAATTAGATTGAGTGATCAGAGTATTGACCATCTTTGCTTTTTAAAATCTTATAAAAATTTACAATATTTTGTATTATATTTTATTTAAAAAACGAAAATTACCTTCTAAGTTAAAAGTTTGATCTAAGTTCATTTTTTTTTAATTTTTAACTCAATTTTTGTTGTTGTTGTTGTATACAGTTTCCAGCAAACTTTAATAAATTTTTTCTATTTGTGAAAGTTTCTACGTAATTCAAAGATAATTTTTAATATATATCTTACACAGCATTATTAATATGATTTTGGAGGTTACAGAACGTATTAAATTACTTTAAAAAATGAAAAATAATTGTATCATTTCATTTCAAGATACTGTATATATCTTAAAAATAATTAATTCTATCCCGTGAAACAGTTCACTTTTATCCCGGAAAATGAGAAACCCTAACTCAGATTAACTAGTTTTTAAAATTAATATCTTGTAAAACCAATTTTAATCACTTATATCATATTACAAGAAATGCAAGACATAAAAGTTGAAGAAATGCGAAACAAGTAAATCCAGCAACGCGTTAAGTAACTTTTCCGGGCAAATATTTAAAATTGTGTGTGGTGCCATCTATTATGATATTTTATGTAAAAACTTTTTATATTGTTAATTATTATATAATGGTAAAAAGGTTAACTTTGGGGGTAGAGATGAGTTTTATAATAATAATAATAAATGTAAATGCTAATAACGAGTAAAATCTTCATTAAGTTCGACCCCACTCGAGATACCCATGACCCCCTCTCTTCTCACCCCTGGATTTTTAACCAGCAAAATTTAATAGCATCAATTATCTTATATACAAGCTATCATGCCAAATTTCATTTCTTAATCATTATCCCATTCTGAGATATTACATGAAATAGACTATAAAACACACACACACACATACACATCCATGCATACAATCTACCAGAAGTTCCCTTGCCATTCCTGCCATGGGCTTACCGGCAAGAACTTTTCCTAATTATTACAAAACAGCATTTCACAAACTTACAATTTTAACAAATACAGTCTATTTTATGTTTATTGTATGTGTAATTAACAATAAAGAACACATAAAACAAACGTTGTATATATTAAAATAGCTGATTAAAAATCCCTTTAGAACAAATTATAAATGGGACTAAACAAACGTCGTCAAAACAAACAAGCATTCAGTTATAATTACCCAGACAAAATTAACCACATCGAATCAAATTTCTAATTTCAAACATTTTTAACAATATTAGTTATTATAATAAAATTATTTATACTAGAGGAGCGCTTTTGACTGTGATGGCTGTTGGCTTGTTTTTTCTACGATTTACTATTACAAACCACAATTCTGTTCTACAACTGTTTGCCATTAAATAAGAGAGGATGTCTTTTTCTGCTGTGATACTTTCTTTTTTAATTTTGTTCTTTTTGCTTGTTATTGGGGGAGTTGAACTTAACCCAGATTCAATGTCTCGTACAGCCTTCTTCATCTCGCAATAAAGCTTCGACTTCTGCTGGTAAACGTCGTCGATCTCCAAGCGAGCCAACGTTGAAATCATCTCGACTGGACGACTATTTTGCATTGCATGATATTCCTTCTCAACTGCCTCAGAAGATTCTGTGTTTTCTCGAGGAACGTTTTGATATCATTCTATCGAAACTGGAAGAATTATCATAGAAATTTGACTGGCTGTCTAATAAGGAGTATGATGAACGTCTAAACCACCTGGAAGGAGAAATTACTGAACTTTTGTCTTTTAAAACTGTATGCATGGATAAATTTTTTCTTCAGAATTATTATATAGACTCTGTATACAACGATTCGAAGAAAAATAACATTATCGTTTTCGGTTTGAGTGGTAATGACGAAGAATTAGTCAATAATACTAATGGCTTTATTGAATTATTTAAAAGACAAAACGGGGAGCCTATTCCTTTTATTAATAGTTATCGAATATCGGGAACTCGGCTTATATTGTTTGCGCTCTATACTCAAGATGACAAAAGAGTTATTTTTTAAAAATTTAAAGAAAATTTAAGCGTCGCCATCTTACTCGCGCATTAGTCTTTGACGATTTGTCATATAGATCAAGACTAAGGCGTAGAAAATTGTTGCCTTTTTTTGCGGAAGCTAAGTCTTTGAATAAAAAAATATTTCTAAAAGTCTGACAATTGATGGTAACAAATTCACTTTCAATTTAGAAACGAATGAGTTACGGAATATTGATACTTTTTCAGACAAATCCAGCCAAAGAGTTAAGTGGAACAATTGCTAAAGAAATAAATAAAACCTTAGTAATGAGAATATTGTCAAGGAACGTTGGACTTGACAGTGAACGACCAAGAGTTTATATATTTATTGCAAAATTATGATTTAGTTGTTTTACTGAGATTTGGTCAATTATCTCTTATAAACCGGTACTTTCTTTGTTGAACCAAGTTTTGTTTTTATATGAACAACTTGCTAGAAAACCAATTGGTCCCGGTCGTCCATATGGCGGTCTCATTCTTGCAGTTTCCCAAAAATTAGGATCTTTGGAAATGTTGTTTAACTCCGACAATCTAATAGTGATTAGATTTAATTACTGTATAGGAAAAATTTTTGTTCATCTGGTTATAGTTTGATAATTGTTCTTGTTTATTTGAGAATCGATCTTTATGATGTATTGTTAAAAAAAATGGGAGACTTGATGAACATCTCTGAGGATGATATAGTTATTTTGGGAGACATGAATGCTAGAATAGGAGAGGAACTAGATAATTTTTATGCTGGGAATAATACTAATGTTTTAAATTCCCGAAGATCTAATGATTTAATATTGAACCAAAGAGGAAAAAGTTTTTTACAATTAATTAAGTCGTACGGACTGTATATTTCAAATGGTCGATATGCCTCAGACTACCCTATTAAATTTATTTTTCTTTCTACAGTCTGTCTATCTGTTATAGATCTAATAAAAGTAAATATAAATTTATTAGATTACTGGATTTTAGAGTTCTTGATATTTTCAATTCTGATCATTTTCCAATTTCAATATCATTTGAATTTACGACGGATAATGTATTGACTTTAAAACTTCCAAAAATTCGCTATATATAGAAACAAGAAAGATCGGATGACCACTTATAGTGCACTTATCGGGTGACCACTATAGTGCACTTATCTTTGATCAGTGCACTATAGGCCTATATCTCGGTTAAAGAGACCTTTCTGTTGGATGCGCAGAGTTACTATGATAAACTATTAAAGACTGTTGACTTCGGCTTTACGATGTGGAATGGTTAAGAAATATACATATTTCTTTGTTATCATTTGAGAAGCAATGGTTTGATCCTCAGTGTCTACGTTTAAAGAAAAAGAACCGAGTACTACGAATGTTTCGTAGAAATAAAATTAGAAATCTATTGGACGAATACTGTAAATTAAATAAAAGTTACAAGTCATGGCGACTTGTAACTTTTATTTAATTTACAGTAAGGCGAAGAAAAAGTTATTTTTGGCTAAAATAAACTCATTATTATTGAAGACGAAAAATAGTAGAGATTTTTGGTCACTAGTTAATTAATTTCGAATTAAGAAACCGTGTGAAAATGCTATATCCCCCTCGGATTGGTTGAATTATTTGCAAGAATATTTTGCTGGCCCAAATACAGTAAATTATATTGATTGAAGTTTTGGTAATAATGTTCCTCTTTTGGATGATTTTATTACTTTGAGTGAATTAGAAATTGTAATCAGAAAATTAAAATCATCTAAGGCCCCAGGTCTTGATAATATAAGAAACGAAATGATAAAATACCTTTCTACAGAAATGCTACTAGATATATTGGATATGTTTAACTCCTTTTGGTCTAGTTGCTCTTTTCCTTTATCTTGGAAACAAATTGCTTTAAGAATGATTTATAAGAGGGGAAATAGGCAGACGTCAACTAATTATAGACCAATTGCTTTAATTAGTGTATTTAGAAAGTTTTTTTTTCAACTATTATGGCAAATCGTCTCCGGAATTGGATGAATGAGTTTAATGTTGTTACACGTCTCCAAGGAGCATTTGTTAAAAATAGAGGCGTCGAATACAATTTGTTTACTTTGACTGTCTTATTTTCGAGGAAACGGGGGAAACTACTGTATATACTGCTTTTTTTTATCTCGCTTTCGATACAGTCGATCATGATTTGTTATGGTATAAGCTTAGGAGCATTAGTCTTTCTGCGTTGTTTGTCAACTTACTTAAGTCTGTTTTCTAATATAGTACTGTAATAGATATCTTATAGAAACTTTTTCATTTTGTACTGATTATGTTGAGACCAATAGAGGGCTATCTCAAGGAGAACGATTGAGTCCTATCTTTTTTATTTTGTTTTTGCACGATCTTCCTAACCTTCCGAGAGGTCAAAGTTCTATGTTAGCACTATCTTCATTATGCTGATGATATCCTTTTCTTGGCTAATTCAGCTTCTTCGCTTAGCGAAAGATTTAATCTTACTTGGAAATATTGTGAAGATTATCAATTGACAATTAATTCGGAAAAGACAAAGCTTATGATTTTTTGTACAGGTGGAAAACTTAAAAAAAAAAAAAAACAGATAATTTCAGTGTAGAAAATCATAAACTGGAAATTATGTTAAATTTTAAATATCTAGGTATTTATTTTTCTTCACCTGGCACATTCTCCTATCATTTAAATAAAGGTTTACTTGTTGCAAGATCTAAAATCTCCAATCTCATTAAGTTACTTATTAAAATTAAAGCTTCTTCATTAAATAATTATTTTGGATTATTTTATTATTTGACTGGACCAAGTATGCTTTATGCTTTTCCGGTTTGGAGCGGTCTTCTAGTAGACAAATTTGAATCAATACAGTTATTCTATATTAAGTAGGTGTTCCCATATTAATAGATCTGTCTCAGGACCTGCAGTGAGAATGGAATTAAAAAGACCTCCCTTCGCTATTGGACTGTCGATAAAATTGTTTAGATTTTGGAGGAAACTTATTGACCTACCGGAAGATGACTATCGAAAATTGATATATACAAGACTTTCACAGATGGATGGTAATTCTTTTTTGAAGACATGGCCTGCTATTGCTAAAGGATTACTAAATAATATTGGATTGTCCTCTAGTTATATGTATTTAAGTGAAAGTTTGTTTTTTCTTGATTGTGATCAACGACTAATATTAGGCTAAAAGGTGTTCATTATTTGACTGAAAGAGGTTGGAACAGTGAAATTTTTCTTAATGGAATGTGGAGTCCAGCGCCTTATTTATTGTCTAATTTGAGTTATAAAATAAAGTCATTTGCTGCAAAATTTAGATTAAATAAATTTTCGATAAACCTAAATGGTAAAATAATCAATGTCTTATGTGACTCCGAATGTTCTTTTTGTGGAACAACAACGATGGATATGAGAAAACACCTTGATTCGTGCAATATTCTTTTGGATGTTCGAGTTGCTACACTACCATCTGATTTTTGTTACCAAACTTTATTCGGTGATAGTTTTGCCGTGCTAACTTTGTATAAATTATATAATTTCTTTGTTCATGTGTTAAATTTAAAATAACAATGTTTTTAACCCCCTTTGTAATAACACTCGTTATATCAAATAATAAAGATTGATTGATTGATTGAAAATTATTTATACTTCGCACTATTTACATTATCTTGAAAATACCAATTTACATCTTTATTCTTCATTACCGTATTTTACTTTTCGGGGCTCAAAATCATGGTGCGTCTTATACTCGACAGGTAACCATTTTTACAGTGAAATTATCTACAGTAGTGGTCCACTCTAGGGACCAACCTGTGTAGTGGTCCGTTAAGCAGATGGTCCCTCAACCGAATGGCTAGAGTACCTGGATTATCACAGTAGCGATACACGAGTCATCGCCGCCATGTTCTGTCGACTGTCATCACGTGATATCTGAGTTTACGTTAAGAAATGACTATTATTTCAGTTTAATAAACTTATCGATTCATCCATTTGTCATATTCTTGAATAAAAAAACAAACAAAATGTATCTTTAAACAATCCCACTAAAAAAGTTTCTTTCTAAATTTTTTGTCTCAAAATAGGGGTGCGTCTTATACTTGACAGCGAGTTATACTCGTCAAAATACGGTATATGTAGAATGTTATCACTTAAATAATCACATTCAAACAAAAAATGCTCCGAAGTATCCACTTTTCCACATTCACATATGTCAGTTTCAACTAACAAAAACTGATACAATTTTTGCCGGAAATCTCCGTGCCCACTCATCAACTGGTTATTATAATACTGTAATTCAATTACAGTATATTCAATTTTTACTTACTCTTTGTTCCACTGTAGGGAAAAAACATTGATGTTATTCTACCCTTAACTTCCATATTCCTTCTACTCTGCCACAATGCCAATAATTCTTTATTTATATTTAATAGTTTTAATATTTGTATTATCAATGTCAATACTAAAATCATATTCAAGGCCTTTAAATACAAAACTTTGTTTTTTCCTTATTTTACTAAAATAATACCATTTTATCATTTTTATATCAATTGGTAAATATTCAATATTTGGAGAGCAGCAGTAGAAATTGTTCTGTATCCTTTTGACATCATTATTAATGCAACTTTTTGAGTCTTCATAAACTTATCTATATGATATTTTTTAATAGAGTTTCACCATACGTTTATACCATATAT
Source organism: Centruroides sculpturatus (assembly GCF_000671375.1). Taxonomy (NCBI): domain Eukaryota; kingdom Metazoa; phylum Arthropoda; class Arachnida; order Scorpiones; family Buthidae; genus Centruroides; species Centruroides sculpturatus. Next base: position 531,334 of record NW_019384591.1, on the reverse strand, counting down.
ATAGAGGATTAATACCAATATTGGTATTAATCCTCTATAAATAACTTCAATAATCTTGTAACTCGTTCCCCATTTTTTCCTGCAATAGTTTTCAATTTATAAAAACAATAAAGAGCTTTATTATACACGTATTAAACACGTGGAGTAACATTTAGGTATTCTCCATAGCATATACCCTAATATTTTATAAATGTAACATATCCAATCTTATTATTATCCAATTTGATAACGGGCTTGTCTAAGTTGTATTAATTCCTTACACCACCATCTAATAACATATTTTTTATCACTACTCTGTATCGAGGCTTTCATTGTTAATCTTATAGAATCCTGTATATGTGTAGCAAATCTTATTACATCATATTTATCATACAGTATCTCTTTGTTTCTATTATTAATTAAGATTTCTTTTTAATATATTTCTAAACTTCTGCCAATTTGCTTTATTGTAAAATAATTCAATATGTTTTTTTTTTTTTATTTTCCAATTGGATTTAAAATAAAATCGCCATATGCTCACTTGATATAATATTTTTATTCAGATACCACTTTATCACCTTCTGGCTCATCTCAATAGAAGTCAGTGTGAGGTCTATAAATGAAGAGCCCCTGCTAGATATAAATATAAGGCCTTCCATAGCATTATTTACAATAACTAAATTCCATTTCATAATTATTTCTAATAAGGCCTTACCTCGTTGATCCGTGATCTTACTATTACTACCCCATATTTGGGATTTAGCATTAGAATCCATACCAACAATTACTTTTTTGTTATGCAATAATTGCATACATTTTCCAATTCATAAGAGAGTTTGAAATATCATCATGTGGTGGAAAAATAAACTTATTACATAAAATGATATGTCATCATTAACAATCTATGCAACAGCACAGGTTGGAGATGACAAATTTGATATCTCCAAAATAGCCAATGTTCTGTTGTTTATCACAGCGGCTACCCATGCAATCCATGCATACAGGAAAAAGCCCCGAATCTGCATATCTGGACGTTTGATCAAAAACGTAAAAATCTTGAAGGATAATTTTTTGACTGATCGCCATGTTTTCTCTCCGCCATATATAACAGCCGAGAGAGTAAAAAGAGGGGGAGGGAAGATGTAATGACTGCAATGTACTGCAAAATAAAATGTTATTAACAAAATATGATTGCAAGAATGCAATTTTTTATTGCACATTGAAGATTTTTGTATAACGTGCGATATAAATATAAGAAGCGTAATAAATTTTTAGTAAACACAGAAAATTATTTGTGTAACATATGGAAAACACATACAGTAGACGTCGTTTATCCAAATCAATTGGGGACGGGTTGTTCGGATAACGTCTTTTTCGGATAACCGATTATAAACGAAAAAATATCACATGTTGAAAATTTTCTCCGTTGCGTGTCGCTTCGCATTGAATTTTCGTCGATGTTAAGCCTAATGTAAACTTTTTAAAATAATAATAATGGCTATTGTATCGTTAAAAATTATTTCTTTATTTTTTACAAACAAAATAAATATATTGAAANATAAATGTAAATACCCTGCACTGAGGTAATGTACGTAATAAACAAGGGAGCAAGCCGAATCCTAACGGGAGCTCTGTACTTCAGATATACTAATAATATATTATAAAAATAGCAGATTATCATTGGCAACGGCAAGAGTGAAAATATCATTCGCACTTAACTGCTGAACAAAGTCCGTTGTTCGCAGCGTCCGTTATTCGAGGCGGCACTGTACTAGCAATCTCGCTTTTATATCATTTTGATATACTGAACCTCTTCCCTATATATAATGAAAATTTAAAATATGGCCTGTTTTTTGTCATTAAATAACACTAGTGTTACCACTCGTCCGGTTTTCACCCGGACAGTTCGGGAATTGACTCACTGTCCGAGTGAACTATTAATTTTGTCCGGGAATTTCGTAGAAATTGTGAAATTGCGATTAAACCAAGTTCTTGCAAATATTTTTACAAATTTATACAATTTTAACAGCGGAAGAACTCACACTCACTGAAAATCATCTGCAATTCTTGCATGTTAGTCTGTCATGTTAGTCTGTTTACGCCGACCTGTAGCGCGCAGCCTGTCGACCTGTTTTTTTTTTTTTTTTTGCATGTAAGATTGTACATGTCTCAAATAGAGCTAAGTTATCCGTACCTGTTCTTAATTTAGGTTACTTACGTTACTCCTACGCAAGTACCTAGTCCCTAACTGTAACTGATTTATAACCGCCATGCACGCAGTGCCGTAGCGTGGGTGTCAGCCACCCGGGGCGGAGGAAAATTTCTCCGCTCCCTTATTTAGGTATCTCAATTTAAAAGACTAAAATTCAATTTCGTCACAGAATAAGTAATGAAAAATTCAGTGCTAGTGTTGCCACCTTTTTAAAATGCCGCTGACCGGGACGGCAGGTGAGGTTTGTTCGAATAGAAGTTCCTGACGCATGCGTATGTCATTTTGCAATGCGAAGAATAATGTGTAGTGCATGCTGGTTCTAAATCAGTTACAGTTAGCGAATAGGGAGACTTGGATAGGAGTAACGCAAGTGACCTAGCTGTATTGGATATTGGAGGTGTATATATATACGAATAAATCGTACAAGCAAAAAAAAAAAAGAAAAAAGGTCAACAGGTTGCGCACGATATCCCCGGACGACGAGTCGATTCCCGGACTATCCGGATGTATGGTAACTATTCCGTGCTCATTTCAATCGGTCCGAGTCGAAGGTGGATGAAAATACGAAATAAAATGGTTCAAATTCTTACAAGATATTACAGTAGAGCATCGATTATCCGACTCAATTGGGGACTCAGGTTGGTCGGATAACCGAAAATAATGAAAAAAATACATTATTACTATAGTATATTAGTATATCCCATGTAATTAGTATATTAGTATATCGCTATTAACCAACGTCGCGTTGAATTTTCATCGATGTTAAGCCTAACAATTTTTTTTTTAATAATAATCGTTCCTATTGTATCGTTAAAAATCATTTTTAAATTATTTTATTGCTCACAAAACAAACAAACCATTCATAATTAGAAAATTAAGTCTCGTTTAAATACTGGCCTCCTTCAATGGTCGAGCCGTGTTGCCAGCTAAAACACGCAAAAATTTAACGAAAATAATATTAAAGTATCCAAGATATAGCCAAATATTGTAGCGCCACATCACTAGCGGACTTTTGAAATTTGCCGACTAGAACGGTCGGTTAACCGAAGTGACGGTTAATCGGGGGTCGTATAATCGATGCCCTACTGTATTATTATTTATTGTGAAATTTTGCCGCCCCCACTACCAGGGCCGGATTAACCCACTTTGGGGCCCTAGACATTTTCTTTTTACCATGCTCCCTCCCTCTCCCACAAGAAATAGAGCGCACAAAAAATATAAAACAATAAATAAAACAAAACTAAATAATGTGAANAAAATTTGCGGACTGGAATTCTTTCGGATAATCGAGTTTCGGATAAACGACGGATAAACTTTAAATCGATTTTATAATTGTAGTTTTTTATTTTTCCATGGAAAAGTAAAATAAAGTATAATGAATAAAATGAGACCAATAAAGATTAATTTGTTAATTTCTATCTGAACGTCTGTATATTCTGATTTGTCAGATCAAATCCAAGATTTTCTCTTGGAGGGGATCGACAAATGTGTCTGGACAACTCTTCTTGGTTTGTTTCGTATAATTTTCTTTTGGGTCGTTGATAACTGGACTTTTGCTCGCGGATAGAAAGACTGTCATCAGGATTGACTCCACGCCCAAGTTTGTGAAGGTTTTGATAGTGGTTCCGGGCGAAAAATGCGAGGATTGTTCTTTGATGCTTAAGAGAATTGGGACTCGGAATCTGTGTCTGATAAACGAGTACTGGAAGTTGCTTGATAGGGCTTTTAGACGTTATGGCTAATGGCAGTCGACAATACTTCGGTGAGGGTGCTTCGGGATCTGGATCTCGGTCTTTTCTGGACTCACTAGGATGACTGTTAGGATCCATTTTTTGGAATAATTGCACTATACGCAATTTTAGGTTTATTTTAAGTCTCCCCATTTTTAAAGATTAGTATACTTTTGTTAACTTCTGGAACGTAAGCGTATGTTTTGCATTGGTCCTTTGTTTCGTACAGCACTTTTTTGGAATGTAACTACCGTGTTATATGAGGTATACCTGTAATCATCTTTACTTTATTAATGTCATTACAAGTACAGTAAACCCTCCCTAACTTAGATACATTTTTTCAAAACAGTAATTTTAAATTTCTTAAGTTCTTACAGTAATTTAAAAACTTTCAACAATAGAAAAATTATAATTAACAAATTTTTTGATATCTGAAAATATTTGTGATACTGCATTGTTGTATACTGTACAGTTATGAAATTTTTTGAGCTCATTTTCTGTAATAATAAATTCAGCAATATAATCTTAGCTCAGAAAAGTTCTGTACAGAGCTGATCATATTAAATTACTGCACTATATATCCATGTTCTTGTAGAAAACACCCTACTAACTTGACTTTCATAAACATGGGCAATCTTCAATACGCTTAAATCATATACGAACGTGCATCATATTGTAATATAAAACATTAAACTGCTAAGCTTAAACGAGCTGAGGATGCTATAGAACTGCCGAAAAGCATTACTAAGTAATGAATAATTTTGGTTTTTGAGATGCCTAATCCGTTACTGATTAATGAAAGTATTTAAGTTTAGGATCCCTGAACATTGCAATTTGATATTTTAAATCAAGTACAAATGTTTTATAGACCTATAGACTGCTTTCATGCAAGAAATTTTCTCTACGAATTATATACTTTTCATGTAACTTTTTGAAGTATACAGTATATAGCTTACTCTCATTATTTTTAGTAATTTTCCGGATGGAAAAAATACAATGATAGAATTAATTCACTAATTTCAACTGGTTAAAAATAAGCTTAGACACGTTGTACTTATGCAATATATGATGTGGCATACATCTGGAAAGAGAAACAATAAAAAATATAGCCTATATATTTTATTTGTAATAAGTTAGTAAATGCAAGCGCAAACAAATCTTATGTTAAATATGATATATATACTGTATATATATATATATATATATATAGAATTATTTCTTTTAATTCTAAACAATATTCTAATTCCATTAAATTTTTAAAAAAATAATTTCATAGACAATGAAATGAAGCAAATTAGAAGAACATATCAGGACACCATATATTTGCATATCATTAAATGTTTAATTTTTAAAATAAACCAGCAACGAATTGCTCAACTTTCCCGGCAACATTTAAAATTATAGTGGAACCATCTATTATTATATTTTATTATTAAAACTTTTTATATTTTTAACTATTATAAAATGGCAAAAAGCTTAATTTTCAGGGTAGGGATGAGTTTTATAAAAAAAAAAAAAAAAAAGTATTGTAAATGCTAATAACGAGTAAAATCGTCGTTAAGTCAGGCCCTAGTGGAGATAGACACGACCCCCATTATCTCCCCACCTCCTTGACCTTTAACCACCAAAATTTAATAGCATCAATTCCCCTAATACAAAAACCTCCCTGCAAAATTTCAGAAATTTCCGACAAAAAGCACAGGAGGTATTAAACGTCAAACAGAGTTATTTATTAATGTTATACTTCATAACAATTATTTCATAGTAAATTTTAATATTCTTATTGTCTATATCCAAAAATATGGAATAGATTTGATTGAAATTTAATATATATATATATATATATATATA
>NW_019384591.1:517413-524958 GCF_000671375.1 Centruroides sculpturatus | reverse complement strand
TTTCTATATACAATATATATATATATATATATTATGATATATTATATATTATTTATTATCAAATAATTTTATATATATTTTTTCCTAAAATTATAACTTTTAAGTTATTGAACTAATTAAACTGAAGTAAAACAAAGATATTCTGTACATACAAAAATTATTATTATAATTACTTTTAATTATTTATGACTGTGTCATTGAAAAATTTATTTGCAGTTTTATTTGTTCACTTTTTTAATATTTTAAAATAATTATAAATTATATAATTTAATTTAAAATGATTTTGCTTATATGACATATAAATTTTTGTTTATATATAAGTTTTATAATTATTTTTATTGTCTACTATTAAACATTATATACACTATATTGCAGTTAATTATTAAAATTTTACAGTACCAACAATTTCATGTTATTTAATTTTGTATTTTTGTTATGGGCAATACATCATGTTGGCATTAATAATAAATTTCATAGATGCTGCTGAAAGCTATCAGTAGATATCAACTCAATATTTCAATAAAATTCATGTATTTATTTTACTCAAAAATTAAAAGTCGGATAAATAATAAAACAAGAAAACTTAGTGAAAACATTTTAGTAAAATTTATGGTACTATTATATACGTAATAGTGCATAAATCATCTTTAAACTCAGAAAACAGTAAAGTACCTAACATAATAGTCAGTTATTCAATGTGAAAAACACAATACGTGAATTCTAATGCAGTCAAACCTTTGAAGAACGGCCACTGATGGGAACATAAAAGATGGCAGGGTGTTATTTGGAGCTAAATACTTGTGATGTCAATCACTTAACAGCAATTCTATTCAAAATCAAAACAGATCGCTTTTTACATTACTATGAAAAACTAGTATAATAATTACATACAACAACAAAAAAAATTGTATAAAAACAATCTATCCGATTATCTGCTAGATAACAGTGCTAGCTGTGTTGTAAATGTCTCCACTCGACCTGGTCTGCCCTGAAAACTACTACCTGTATCTCTATTTTCTTTTTAAAAAAAAAAAAAACTATACCAGAGGCTATCGTAGTAATATTTTATTTATCTGGTAATTGTCTTTTATATTATTGTCAAGTCTACTTGTTTATCATCATAAAAAGATCTAGGTGACATTAAGAATGCTAATAATAATTTAAAGAGAAGAATTTTGAAAACATATTTTTCAATTTTTAATGGCACATAAATATATTCTTCGGTTGCCGAGAAGAATGCCAATGACCTGTATTTTTATTATGGTAATTTCCACAAAAATAAACTTTATTATCTCTTTTAACTGTTTCTGTATGAATATATAATACAAAATTATAACATATTTTCATGTTATCTTTAGGTACAAAATATAAAATTAAGTTAATATTAGTTCACTTCATGTATTTTACTTCTTAAATGAATGGCTTATGAATTGATGTTATTAGTCTATAATGAGTTATTTTCAAATATTATTGTGTTCGTTTGTCGAATTTTTTATTAAAATGTATTATTGGGTTGCAATTTTCAAATTGCAGACGTATACATTCTAACTGTCAGCTGTCTGTCTTTCGTTAATCTCGAGAACGGAGTTAAACAAATGAAAATCGAGACCGGATATAGAAAGCTTAGGGACCGGAGGCCCCATTTAACTACGTATATACGAACTTTCGGTCTGGACCGGAAGTTACGAGATTTTTTAAATTAAAAGATTAAAAATTGCAGCCCGGCATGGTGATGATGGCACAATAAATAATTGTTCGTTTCTTATAGTTTTATATAATATAATCACTTATAAAATTAGGCTTTAAATCATTGATTACAGGATTTTAATCATCAAATTTCAGAATTTATTTAATGTCATGTGTCTTAATTTAGGGATTGTTATGGTTCAAACTTCAAAAGTTCAAGGTATGTTCTAATTGTCAATGGTGAATGTTTTCTTGTCTTTTGTTTTACATAAATCTTAAAATTTTAAATAATTATAATGATAAATTTTATGTGTAACAATTTAAGATATATTTATTCATTTTATAATACACATACAACATTTACAACACAAGTGTGTTGAATACTGTATGTATGCCATTAGAAAAAATTGAGATGATAATTAAGATTAGTAATAATTTTCATTTTTATTTTATTTTATTTTTTTAATTTTGTATTTAGTCTTTATCTGTGAATGAACATAAATCTACAGTTTCGAACAGGTTTGAAAATATCTGATATAAGTTAGAAGTAAATTCAAAATGACAGCCTCTAAAAAATATTGTTTTTTCCCCGTTTCTTTACGATCTCTCCTAAATAGAGTTGGAATTGAGGAAGCTGTCAAAAGAATTCTGTGAAAGTCGACTGAATAAAAGTAATAAAAAAAAAAGAAAGAAAAATGTAAAAAGTATTTGTCAAGACTATTTCACAAAGTAAAAAATAAACGAATTTATAAAATTAATTTCGTCGTAGTTGTTCGCTATAATTATTCGTTGTACCGGATGATCTTAATTAAAATTCCCCTATTCGACGCTGGGACGTGCACGTGGACGTGCATGGGACGCTGGGACGCTGGGACGTGCCAAATTTCTACAGGGACGTGCAGAAGACATGCGTAAAAGAATAGTACCAAAACTTACCACTGTAGTACTTTTGGCACTTCAAACTCTGTAATCTTAATCCGTGGGATTTTTGGTTGATATCAGTGACATGTAAATTTGTCACTAAAGAAAGTACAGTATTAATTTCATGTGAAAGCATCAGCAGATTCTTATAATATCCAAAAGAAAATGGATTTTTATAACAGAAAAAAGAAATTAAAAATAAATACCCAATATTCTAACTAGTTACTTATTATTGTTGTTATTGATCGTTTAACGCCTTCTTTTAACAGAAGAAAAACTATTTGAGCGGAAATCGAACCTGGAAACATCTTCTCTAGAATTAAATATGTCAATTCGACGGTTTAGTAATTTAATCTGTCACTTTAATTTAACATTTAAGAATTGTTCGGGTTTAAAATATGATAATTTTTTGCGATATAATATGATAATTATAATATGATCATTAATAAAGCCAAATATGATAATTTTTCGCGAATAAAAAATTATGTGTAACTTAGCTGAAACAGCTCTATTCAATCTGAAAGAAATCATTATTTACAGCTTAATTATTTATTTAATTATCAAGATTAATTAATATAAAATGATTAATCAGGAAACTGATAGTCATCTTCTGTTTAAAAATAACTACTGTACAGTCGAACCTCCGAATAATGGTCGCTAGAATGTAAGATGAAAAATGGCCTTTGTTTTAAGGTTATTTTGTATGCATTTCAAAAGGAAATATTCCTGAAAAAAAAAANAACCAAACTAAAACAACCTCAGTGGGACGATTTGTAAACGCCGAAGGCTTTGAAAAATCAATGGTTACAAATAGTGTGGATGCGCCAATGTTTCTCTCGCTTCAGTCTCCTGGATTCTATCGCCAGTCATGGTATGACGTTCACACGTACAGGCATGATGAGCTGTAAGTCCTTTATTACAATTTATTGGCAAGTTTTATGGTCTTCAACTTTGCCATTTCTCCTTAAATTACTTTTCGTAAATTTAATTAAACGGTATCTGACAATAAATTTAATTAACTTAATAATATTTATGTGTTATTTATAATTATTATGCAGTTGGATGTAAAGAAAATTTACAAAATTTTATATGTGTAAACTAAATTCAAAAAGTTTTATATTTTAATCTGTTTTAGATAGATTATTTATCAACTTATTTAACTAAAGGCTGCAGCGAATGTATGTTACTTGTATTGCTATGTAAATTTATACTACATGTTCTTTTTAAAAAAAAATAATTTTAAAAACTTATTTAAAATAAGTTTTTAAGATTATATTTACTAATATTAGCTAATAATATATTATTTTAAAGTTGCAATCTGAAATAACGTTTCTGTATAGTTATTATTTAGCCAGTTATTATAATTTAACAGATAAACATGAGTATTTTAGCTATTTTCAGAATAGAATTACTGTTAATAATTCCTCTTATCAGTTATATCAGTAAGATAAACTTTTTGCCTAATGTACATCACTTAAATCTCAATCTTTAAACTAATTTAATTCCAAATATAGAAAGCGGCATATAAACTTACAATATAAATCAAAGGTATATTTTCTTTCTAAACATAGGAAAAGGATGACGTGAAGTGGAGACAAATTTGGTTGGAAAAACATCACTTCTGTTTTCCTGTAAGTCGTTACAGAAAAATAGAAGTGTACATGACTAGAATATCTTTTGACTGCTTCAAAAGAAAGAGAAGTAAAACAAATAAATAAAATAAAATAAAGAAGGAAATTTCTTGAAAAAAATTGAAAATAAGTCAAGGAATATAGAATAATTAGAATATCTATTTAAAATAATGTTTAAACTGCATTAATATCACGATTATTAATTCAAATTATTTAATATAATAAATATTAAAAACGTAAAATATTTTTTGCTTTTAAAATTTTTAGCTATATTAAAATTTTAAAATCATAAAAAATATATATTTATGTATAATTAACAGATGATAACATAGAAACACATCTATCGATCCGATATCTCGCAATATATAACAATTTTTACTTCAAATTTGTTTGATTTATACTTTAAAAATCCTGTACGAATATATCTTATAAAGGCTAAATATAATTAGAAATATGAATTTTGTCACAGATGAAAGAAATTTTTTTCTTTCATCTGTGACAAAGAAGATAAGAAAAAATTCTTTTCTTTCACAGATGAATGAATCCAAGGAAAAATTTTTCTTTCATTGCAAAAAAAAAAAAATAGAAAAAAGTATTTTTAAGAATTAAGCGATTACATTGTAATTGGAAATATTTTTAACATTTCAAATGTACTTTTATAATTATAAGTAAACAATTAAATAACATAATTTATATTTTAGAAATTACATATTTAAAAAATTAAGAATTTACAAATTGTCGTCGAATATAAAAATGATATATAGCATGTAATAAATCTTGATAGATTGATCACTTAATTTTGGAAAAATTGTATACGTTGTAATGAATAAACATTATCCTTCAGCAATATGTTTGCATATGCTTATAAAAAGGTTTGAGAAAATTGAAAGAAATGTTAAGTAAAGGCTGATCTTTATACAAATATTGACCCTTTCCTACCTATTCTGCAATCTTAATTAAAATCGCAGTATTTACAATATTGTTTAATTTTCAATATCTCTTATGAAAATTAACTAACAAGTAAAATAAAAATAACATTTTTCAATTTAATATTTTCGTATCGAATTTTACAACATTTCATTCATGTAATACAATTCAATTTCCTACAATCAATGAAAACGTCCACGGGTTAAATATTCATTTCCTGAAACGAATGCCTTATTAATAATGAATATACCTTTATCTTAAATTACAACATCTGCAAGTAATTAAAAGTAAACGACAACAATTTATAGTGAAATGAAGTATTAGTTATGTTGATTAATTTTAGCCGAAAAGATTGATAAATATTTATTATCATGATGAAATTTTCTATTAAAGTGTAGCTTATTTTGCTAGCAGTGATTTATTTTATGGACAGTTGATGGTGAAGTGAAGTAAACTTGACAACTTGTTTCATGTGATATCAGACTATCCTTTAATATCGCATGTCATGCCTTGGATTTCAAGTTAATCTTTTTGTTTGATCAATTGTTACTCCAGGGGATATCCATATATTTTTTCCTGTAAACTTGTTTCCAGACAATTAAGTTTTATGTAATAGAGTATTAATAATTTATCCGAAGAAATAGTTTTATTTTATTAAAAAATGTTTAACATAATCATTATGTAACTAGTCTCATTCTAAATTTTAATTATTATTTAAGTGAATTAAATGTTTTAATTAACTTACGTCAACAAATGCTGAAATGTAAATAAATAGTAATAAAAATTATTTACAAATAAATATTATTATTTTGTAAATATTATCCTTATTTTAATTATGTTTAAATTTCTAAATATTGTTATTTTTCAGTTCAGTGAGCTTAATGCAAGTTTATCAAAGGAGATAAAGCAAAATCATACATTTTGTTTACATTTTTAAAAAGTTATCTTGATTAATTTGTCTAACAATTAATTCAATGCGTAATGGAATCGTAAATGATCTGAGAAGAATGGATAAACAAAATAAAACTGATGAAAGACACTCCGTCCAGAATACAACTCAAGAAGTAAAATAATTAAATAAGTAAGATTTTATTATCATATTTAAAATACAAATTAATGCAAAATATTTGTAATTTTACAGAATCCATCAACAAACAGACATTGGAAAAGCCTTCTTCGTATTCGTAGCAGATGGAAAATTACAATTTTAATAATAAATTTTTTAATTTTATGCTTGCTAATTGCATTGCTCATATGTTATTTGGAAGGTAAATTTTCAAAATTATGAAAGATAATAGATAAGTAAATAAATAAATTCTTCGAAGTAAGGGCAATGGTAAACTATAAATAAAAGAAGCAATAACATTTTATTTTAAAAATAATTTGTTTGTTTAATTTAGAAATTTAAAGTTTGGAAAGTTGATTTAGAAAAATTCGTTCTATAAGAAACGAAGAAACTATTGCCAGAAAAATAACCAAACTAAAACAACCTCAGTGGGACGATTTGTAAACGCCGAAGGCTTTGAAAAATCAATGGTTACAAATAGTGTGGATGCGCCAATGTTTCTCTCGCTTCAGTCTCCTGGATTCTATCGCCAGTCATGGTATGACGTTCACACGTACAGGCATGATGAGCTGTAAGTCCTTTATTACAATTTATTGGTAAGTTTTATGGTCTTCAACTTTGCCATTTCTCCCGTCATTTGTGATAAAATAAACAAAAGATTTAATTAAACATTTGAATTAATTGTTAATTCGCACTGACAGAATGAATTACTTTGTGAATATTTAAATGTTCACGATAGGAATTATGTCAATTCGAAGTTAGGAATGACAATAAATCTTATTTAATTGAGTAGAAAGATTAAGTTGAGATTTGAGCAAAGAATATTATTCAATTGATTAATATTAGCAATTCAAATCCTCTTTAATGTTATGTTAATGAGGATAATCAAAATTATTTTAATGGTTTTAATGAAATAGTCGAGTAGGGAAGTGTTAAAATGTATACAAATGCACTAATGGCCTTGGGTTAAGTTTTGTTTATACTTTGAAGAGTTTTATTACTAAAACATCGATTATATTGGATTATTTATATATACATATAAATTTAGAATAGTCGCCTTTACATAATAAACAAATGGAATGGTTTATATGTTAAAAATAATTTTAGTAGTCATTAAAGTTGATATACACATTTTATAAATCATTTCAATTTTAAATAAATAAATCATAATTCTAGTAAAAATATATTAATTTATTTATTTAAAAAGAATAATAAAAATTAATTTAAAATGCATTTATTAAAATATAAAGAATTTCATATTTAAGAAATTAAATAATTCGAAAATAACGTAATTATTTATTACTTAATTTTTTT
>NW_019384591.1:492179-509558 GCF_000671375.1 Centruroides sculpturatus | reverse complement strand
ATACTATATTAAAATATATTATTTAAATTATAAAATACAATTTTAAGATTTTTATTAATTTATTTTAAATATTAAAAGTAACAGTATTTATGATTTTTGTTAAAAATAAAAATTCATTATTTTAATTGGATAGAAGAAAATCGTCTGCCGTCTTCATTAGGACGCCATATTGTTTAACTAGTTAAGTATTTACATTAATGCATTTTTGAGTTTTTAATGAAATTTAAACATTTATACTAAAATAGTAATTTTAATCAATTTAAAAGCCATTTCTATAATTAAAACTATTTTTTAATAATTGTAACTAAGTAAAATAGGGCCGAATGCACTGAGGCGCCTCAACTCCCAAGTCACGCTGTTATGGGCAGAAAAGGGCAATTGATTTGTGGACCTCTATTTCAAATTTGCCTGAGCCCCATGAAGCTATAATGCGCCACTGAAGCCATGCCATAAAAACAAAACGTAATATATTTTTCGGAATTAAGAGAAATATACAACAATGTAAAGAAGGGCAGAATAGAGAGAGGACTTCTTCCATGCCAGCCTTCTTGACTGTGATATCATGTCTAATATCAGTCGACATAATCAGCTTCCCCACACACACACCCCCTAGCGCCTCAATGATAAACGAATTAATAAGGCCCTGTCTTAAAATATTACATTTCTTACAATAATAACATATCTTGAATAATTAATTGAATACTGTATATTAAAAATTGAATATTTAACATTTTCAATATTTATTTTCCATTTGAAAGAATAATGGCACATTGAAGCATTTATATATTTTAAAAAATTATAGATTTATACTCAGGCTTAACAAAATCTTTAAAATGATTCTTTAATGAAGTCAATTATAGTTTTAAGAAAATATTAAATTTGACAGAAGATAAATTGGTCCAATAAAAGTAACAGTACGCCCACATTGGTGCCTATAATTGGGTAACACGGTTATAAAATAACGAAGCTAATTTCATTTAGTTCGTTTCGTAAATTCTTTAAATATTTCCTTTATTATCTATTAAAATTCAGAAACAAAATTAAAGTTTTTATTTTTCGAAAAAAAAGAGAAAATTTAAAAAAACTTGTTTAATTAGTTCAAAAACTTAAAATGAATTGATAAAANTTTTTCCAGTTAAATTTTGTACAACTGATGCTTTAATTTTCAACTTGCTAATTTAATTTGGATGAAGTTTTGAAATATTGGGTTAAATTTTTATTGATTGCTTGATATTGAAATTTGAATTTTTTTTTTACTTTAAAAATTTGAGTGAATTTTTTCAATCATAAGAAATACATTTATTGTTATCTATTTAAAAACAATCTAAAAAAACTACCAAAATATTCAAAATTATTTATAATTATTTAAACAGATTTTAATTCCTGTTAGAAATACTTTTTTAATGTTTATGTTCTAGAAGAATTTTATATAAAATATCTAATTTTAAAAAGTAATAATTTCAAATTAAATATTAAATTCTGAATCATAGCAAATAATGAAAAAAGCGTCAAGTTAATATATGGTCTGCAAAGTTAACTATTTAATAATTAAATCATTAAACATCTTTAAATTTAAGTTCATAAATAAATTTATATAATGCAATTTAAATTAATGACCTCATTTTTTAAAATTACAAAAGTTCTGACTTAATTCGAAGAATAAATAAAACGTTAAGTAATTTTTTAATTATTTTATTTAATATTTCTTCTGGTATGAAGGATGCAATTAAATAAAATTAAGGAATTATTATTATTATTTATTTAATGCATATTTAAGTTTCGCATCATTTTTATAAGTAAAATGAAAGATAATAGATAAGTAAATAAATAAATTCTTCGAAGTAAGGGCAATGGTAAACTATAAATAAAAGAAGCAATAACATTTTATTTTAAAAATAATTTGTTTGTTTAATTTAGAAATTTAAAGTTTGGAAAGTTGATTTAGAAAAATTCGTTCTATAAGAAACGAAGAAACTATTGCCAGAAAAATAACCAAACTAAAACAACCTCAGTGGGACGATTTGTAAACGCCGAAGGCTTTGAAAAATCAATGGTTACAAATAGTGTGGATGCGCCAATGTTTCTCTCGCTTCAGTCTCCTGGATTCTATCGCCAGTCATGGTATGACGTTCACACGTACAGGCATGATGAGCTGTAAGTCCTTTATTACAATTTATTGGCAAGTTTTATGGTCTTCAACTTTGCCATTTCTCCTTAAATTACTTTTCGTAAATTTAATTAAACGGTATCTGACAATAAATTTAATTAACTTAATAATATTTATGTGTTATTTATAATTATTATGCAGTTGGATGTAAAGAAAATTTACAAAATTTTATATGTGTAAACTAAATTCAAAAAGTTTTATATTTTAATCTGTTTTAGATAGATTATTTATCAACTTATTTAACTAAAGGCTGCAGCGAATGTATGTTACTTGTATTGCTATGTAAATTTATACTACATGTTCTTTTTAAAAAAAAATAATTTTAAAAACTTATTTAAAATAAGTTTTTAAGATTATATTTACTAATATTAGCTAATAATATATTATTTTAAAGTTGCAATCTGAAATAACGTTTCTGTATAGTTATTATTTAGCCAGTTATTATAATTTAACAGATAAACATGAGTATTTTAGCTATTTTCAGAATAGAATTACTGTTAATAATTCCTCTTATCAGTTATATCAGTAAGATAAACTTTTTGCCTAATGTACATCACTTAAATCTCAATCTTTAAACTAATTTAATTCCAAATATAGAAAGCGGCATATAAACTTACAATATAAATCAAAGGTATATTTTCTTTCTAAACATAGGAAAAGGATGACGTGAAGTGGAGACAAATTTGGTTGGAAAAACATCACTTCTGTTTTCCTGTAAGTCGTTACAGAAAAATAGAAGTGTACATGACTAGAATATCTTTTGACTGCTTCAAAAGAAAGAGAAGTAAAACAAATAAATAAAATAAAATAAAGAAGGAAATTTCTTGAAAAAAATTGAAAATAAGTCAAGGAATATAGAATAATTAGAATATCTATTTAAAATAATGTTTAAACTGCATTAATATCACGATTATTAATTCAAATTATTTAATATAATAAATATTAAAAACGTAAAATATTTTTTGCTTTTAAAATTTTTAGCTATATTAAAATTTTAAAATCATAAAAAATATATATTTATGTATAATTAACAGATGATAACATAGAAACACATCTATCGATCCGATATCTCGCAATATATAACAATTTTTACTTCAAATTTGTTTGATTTATACTTTAAAAATCCTGTACGAATATATCTTATAAAGGCTAAATATAATTAGAAATATGAATTTTGTCACAGATGAAAGAAATTTTTTTCTTTCATCTGTGACAAAGAAGATAAGAAAAAATTCTTTTCTTTCACAGATGAATGAATCCAAGGAAAAATTTTTCTTTCATTGCAAAAAAAAAAAAAATAGAAAAAAGTATTTTTAAGAATTAAGCGATTACATTGTAATTGGAAATATTTTTAACATTTCAAATGTACTTTTATAATTATAAGTAAACAATTAAATAACATAATTTATATTTTAGAAATTACATATTTAAAAAATTAAGAATTTACAAATTGTCGTCGAATATAAAAATGATATATAGCATGTAATAAATCTTGATAGATTGATCACTTAATTTTGGAAAAATTGTATACGTTGTAATGAATAAACATTATCCTTCAGCAATATGTTTGCATATGCTTATAAAAAGGTTTGAGAAAATTGAAAGAAATGTTAAGTAAAGGCTGATCTTTATACAAATATTGACCCTTTCCTACCTATTCTGCAATCTTAATTAAAATCGCAGTATTTACAATATTGTTTAATTTTCAATATCTCTTATGAAAATTAACTAACAAGTAAAATAAAAATAACATTTTTCAATTTAATATTTTCGTATCGAATTTTACAACATTTCATTCATGTAATACAATTCAATTTCCTACAATCAATGAAAACGTCCACGGGTTAAATATTCATTTCCTGAAACGAATGCCTTATTAATAATGAATATACCTTTATCTTAAATTACAACATCTGCAAGTAATTAAAAGTAAACGACAACAATTTATAGTGAAATGAAGTATTAGTTATGTTGATTAATTTTAGCCGAAAAGATTGATAAATATTTATTATCATGATGAAATTTTCTATTAAAGTGTAGCTTATTTTGCTAGCAGTGATTTATTTTATGGACAGTTGATGGTGAAGTGAAGTAAACTTGACAACTTGTTTCATGTGATATCAGACTATCCTTTAATATCGCATGTCATGCCTTGGATTTCAAGTTAATCTTTTTGTTTGATCAATTGTTACTCCAGGGGATATCCATATATTTTTTCCTGTAAACTTGTTTCCAGACAATTAAGTTTTATGTAATAGAGTATTAATAATTTATCCGAAGAAATAGTTTTATTTTATTAAAAAATGTTTAACATAATCATTATGTAACTAGTCTCATTCTAAATTTTAATTATTATTTAAGTGAATTAAATGTTTTAATTAACTTACGTCAACAAATGCTGAAATGTAAATAAATAGTAATAAAAATTATTTACAAATAAATATTATTATTTTGTAAATATTATCCTTATTTTAATTATGTTTAAATTTCTAAATATTGTTATTTTTCAGTTCAGTGAGCTTAATGCAAGTTTATCAAAGGAGATAAAGCAAAATCATACATTTTGTTTACATTTTTAAAAAGTTATCTTGATTAATTTGTCTAACAATTAATTCAATGCGTAATGGAATCGTAAATGATCTGAGAAGAATGGATAAACAAAATAAAACTGATGAAAGACACTCCGTCCAGAATACAACTCAAGAAGTAAAATAATTAAATAAGTAAGATTTTATTATCATATTTAAAATACAAATTAATGCAAAATATTTGTAATTTTACAGAATCCATCAACAAACAGACATTGGAAAAGCCTTCTTCGTATTCGTAGCAGATGGAAAATTACAATTTTAATAATAAATTTTTTAATTTTATGCTTGCTAATTGCATTGCTCATATGTTATTTGGAAGGTAAATTTTCAAAATTAATATTGAGAAACTTTAAGTTATTATTAAATAATTTACTAAGTTAAAAACTTTTTATTAAAATTGATAATTAGTGTGAATGTTTTATTTTTTAAATCTATTTTGTAGGAGTATCCAGAAATGTACAGCAAATTAATACAACAATTGAACACAGTAAGTATTACAGGGGAAAAAAATATTTGTTGTTTAAATGAAATTCAATGTATGAGATTTTTTATTAATTTATTTAGCCGGAAAATGTCAACCATTGCGCCTGCCTTTATGCCATAAATATAAAGTACCATATTCTTATACTTTGATACCTAATTTACTTGGACATAATAGTCAAATAGAAATCACAGAAGCTATTAATCGCTACGATCCACTTATAAGTGTCAAATGTTATGTTTTGTTACCGCTATTTTTATGCACTATATATGCACCTAAGTGCATCCGTACTGGACAGACTGTGCCTCCTTGTAGAAGCCTTTGTCAAGGTAAGAATCAACTAACGGTGAACGTTACTTATTAATAATTATTTGTAGACATTGTTAATATAAGGTAAAATTTAATTTTGATCTTAATTTTTGAATAACCATGTTACGAATGATAATATTTTATACTGATAAATTAATTTACAGTTATACAATTCTGTTTCTAGAATCCAAGTAATATAAAATGCAAGCTGCACAAAATATATATTTGTTTTAAACGTAGGACCTTTCTAAGCGGAAGTAACTAGACGACTGCCGCCATCTTACGCTTGAATAGGTTCAGTTTTTAGTTTAAAGCGAAACATCTAAAATGTATATAAAATCTGTACAATATATGATATTTTAAATAATTATTTTTTCGTGCTTGATATAATTTTCAATTAAACTTTTATTGCTATTTTCTTGTCGAGAGTTTAAAATAAGAAATTAAATTTGAAATTACGCTTATAGTTACTGAAGTATTCTTTTCTGCTATTAAAAATTCTTAATCAATTATTTTTTTAATTAAAAATTTATTTCTCGTCATTAAGCAATATATATATTTGTAATTAATTATTAGTATTAATTTCATGGATCCTTAGTCAGAAACTAGTTGCATTGTGATTGCATTTGCTAAAAGCATTTAGCCACTGATTACTTTTACGCAAATTTAACTTACAAATCCAAAATAGTATCTAGAAAATCGTAAATACTGAACTTATTTTTGAGTATTTCGTTATATTTTTAGAACTAAACAGACGAAGAAGAACAACCTTCTCATTGAAGAAAGATTTCACTAGAGTTTTGAATTTAAAAATATTTTAACACTTGATATCATTAAGAAAACTTAATTTCATATTTTGTAATTTTGTTCATACTAAATATTAATAAATTTCAGCTAGAAAGTAGGCTATAACATGAAATTTAAACGCGATAATGGTTGTGCCTAATTATTTAATATCTGTATATGTTGTAATATATTGATTAGGCCTACTTATTTCTTCGTTACATTTAAAATTTATTTTTTAAAAACCTTGTGATTAAATAAGATACGTTTAAATGAGAATTATCGATTATAAAAGTTATTTTATAGTGCTCGTAATTAGAATCATCTAAATACTTTCATTTAAAAAAATCTAATATTAATATTAACAATCTCTTTTCGACAGAAACTATGAGAAAATGCGATTTTTTCCTCGGAGTTTTTACTTTATCGTGGCCAATGAATATTGATTGTTCTTCATTACCAGAAAGTCCTGATCCAGAGATCTGTATTGGACATCAGGAAAATTACTATGTTCAGAAAAGTATTCATGGTAAAATTCTCGTTTAAAACTTTTATAGAAAAAAATCTTCAATGAATGAATATTTTTCAAATGTTTTCATTTATTGCATAGATTGTACCAATGGCTTCCGTTGTGATCAAACAAGATGTTTACCAAAGACTTGGATTTGTGATGGATATCTTGATTGTGAAGATACGACTGATGAACAGAATTGCGGTAAACAAGATGATTTATATAATTACAGTAGATCTCCCTATAAAACCGTTTCCTATAGTTATGATTCCTATAAAAATTGTGGCAGTATCCGTAAACAACGGTAAAAATAACTCCTATAATACGTAAAACGTCATCGGGCAGCCGAACTACTTTCCCGCCGTCCGTAGCGCCACGCCACGGACGTTTAGGCGGATAAATTGAGTTTAGTATCGTCTGTTCATATAATTATATATAAATTAGGTACTGTACATATAATTATATATTAATTATATATAAATTAGGTACTGTATATATAATTATATATTAACTTAATTTATTGTAACTTTATTATAATTAAATATATATTTTTCGCCGTCTAGCGTCACGCTACGGCGAGTTAGGCGACCTATCGTCTATCCAGTACTGTAATTTTATACATTTCTTGTGAAAGAAACATTTCTTATTTAACGGTCATAAAAATTATTTATGTTAAGGATGTCTCCAAAGGTCAACGAAGTTTTCGCAGAAAAATAATATCAGAAATCGCGGCCGCGGTTTGATGAGCTGTTCCGCGACGAAACCAAGCTTCAGCAACGGGCGTAGTCGAACGGTACACACTCGGTAAGCAATCCTACAATTTTTTGTTTATAACGTAGTTTATACGGATTATTTTCAAAAAAAATATACGTATTTTGGAAATGTTGAGTCGAATTAGTCTAGAATCGATTAATTTTATGAAAGAAAACCTTTCAAACAGCCGTAGTCCGTAAACTATGATTCCTACAAAATTGATTCATAAAGAACGGAACGTATCTACCGTCTTATAGGGGGATCTACTGTATTATACTATGTATTGTTCTATATATGCCGTAAGCATTATTTTTTTAAGTATTATATCTGTGTATAATGTGATTAATATTATTCTTATTACTCAGACAATTGTTCTCCGGGAGATTACTATTGTGGAAAAAATGTATGTCTAAACAGTTCGTCTATTTGTGATGGGAAAGAAGACTGCGAAGATGGAAGAGATGAGAGGCAATGCCGTAAGTACAAACTGAAAAATATCTACTGGTACAGTACATAACAAATAATTATTTTTTGTATGTCCTTCGGAATTAGCATAAAGTTGCTATTGAGAACAAATCACGCAGGAACACTTCTTTTTTGATGGAAAAAGTAGGTTTATTTTCTATAATTTAGAACGGATATGCATTTCGGGCTTTATGCTCTCTTCAGTCCTTATTTTATTAAGTATATCAGTAAAAATACAATGTAAGAAATTACAGAATGTATTAAATTATATTTAACATATGCGTACAAAAAATTTTTCAAAAATATAATTACCTAAAAAATTAATTAAAGTGACAGCTGGAATAACAATAATTAAAACAGTGAGGTAAAAGAAGTAAAGCTATAATAAATTAAAAAATAAAATGTTGTGAAAAAATAAAATAAAAATACATATACGTACTTGTAAAAATAAATATAATTTCGTTAAAATGTACATAAATTGGCAAATAAAGGTAGGAAAACCATTAAAAAA
The DNA here is from genome assembly GCF_000671375.1 of Centruroides sculpturatus. Lineage (NCBI taxonomy): Eukaryota > Metazoa > Arthropoda > Arachnida > Scorpiones > Buthidae > Centruroides > Centruroides sculpturatus. The sequence goes on along the minus strand of NW_019384591.1, from coordinate 500,987 downwards.
AACCTTAAAATCAATTAAAACTGATTAAAAAATAAGGTGTAAAAGCTTTCACTGTATGTTTATCAGAAAATCTGATATTTATTTTTTAGGATAAAGTGGATTAAAATGGGTGAGAAAGGGGGAGGGGGTGGAAGAACATCTTAAAAAGGACTCTTCTATTTGGTAGTAATGGCTGCCAGATCTCACTGATGACAACGCCAGTGTTTAAATTAATTCTATGAATTTCGTTTACTTTAATAATTTCAATATGTTCAAAGAATTTTCTTTTAATAAATTTTTTTCTTTTTTTTGAAGAATTTTGACGCTGTCAAGTGATATCTCGCAGCTGACACGATTGCAGTGTGTGGCGAGATCTCACTTGACAGCGTCAAAATTCTTCAAAAAAAAGAAAAAAATTTATTAAAAGAAAATTCTTTGAACATATTGAAATTATTAAAGTAAACGAAATTCATAGAATTAATTTAAACACTGGCGTTGTCATCAGTGAGATCTGGCAGCCATTACTACCAAATAGAAGAGTCCTTTTTAAGATGTTCTTCCACCCCCTCCCCCTTTCTCACCCATTTTAATCCACTTTATCCTAAAAAATAAATATCAGATTTTCTGATAAACATACAGTGAAAGCTTTTACACCTTATTTTTTAATCAGTTTTAATTGATTTTAAGGTTTTTTTTAATGGTTTTCCTACCTTTATTTGCCAGTTTATGTACATTTTAACGAAATTATATTTATTTTTACAAGTACGTATATGTATTTTTATTTTATTTTTTCACATTTTATTTTTTAATTTATTATAGCTTTACTTCTTTTACCTCACTGTTTTAATTATTGTTATTCCAGCTGTCACTTTAATTAATTTTTTAGGTAATTATATTTTTTGAAAAATTTTTTGTACGCATATGTTAAATATAATTTAATACATTCTGTAATTTCTTACATTGTATTTTTACTGATATACTTAATAAAATAAGGACTGAAGAGGGCATAAAGCCCGAAATGCATATCCGTTCTAAATTATAGAAAATAAACCTACTTTTTCCATCAAAAAAGAAGTGTTCCTGCGTGATTTGTTCTCAATAGCAACTTTATGCTAATTCCGAAGGACATACAACTAATTTTGAGAATAGCAAGCAATCAAGTACTAATAAATATTTGTTTGATTAGTGCGTTTAAATCAAAATGCGGATGTTGAAAATGAAGGAAAATTAGAAGTTTATAACAGGGAAACAAATTCGTGGATCCCGATTTGTGGAAAAGATTGGGATTCATCTAATATGAGTTATGCGGCTTGTCATATATTAGGATATAAGTAAGAAATCTAAATTTAATAAATATTTTAATTGATTATTACGTTATTCATTTGTTATACATTAATTTCTTTAGAGATGTGAAAGAAACGAGAATTCGTGATGAAAATGAAAAAGCATATAAGGAAATAGCTCCTAAAACACCGGGAGATGTTAAAGAAATGCAAACAATACTTAAAAAATCTAAGTAATTTTATGCAATATATGAATTTAATATTATCAATAACAATTATTTTATTTTCTAATATTTTTTTATAAATTTATCTTAGAAAGAAATGCGATGGAGATAATGTAACCATATATTTAAAATGCCAAAACTATGGTAATTTTCCGTTGTTTTCTCATTTTAACTGAATGTTTTAATATTACAGTCATAAAAAAAACTAAACTTTATTTAGAATGTGGTGTATCTCTGGCACCAGCCAAACCTACTCCAAGAATTGTAGGTGGTAAGGAATCTGCTCCAGGGAGTTGGCCCTGGCTAGCAGCCTTACACGGAGGTCCTGATGAAGTGTTCTTTTGTGGAGGAGTGCTTATTTCACCTTGGTGGGTTTTGTCTGCTGCTCACTGCGTTGGAAAGTAAGTATAATATGTTTTTTGCATTACAGATTTTTTTTCGATATGAGCTATATCTTTATATTCTTTCAGTCAAACTGATCCTGGAGGTTGGACAATAAAACTTGGAATGACAAGAAGAACATCTTCCTCCTTTTTCATTCAAAAACGAGGAGTTTCGTTAATCATTAAACATCCTGATTTTAAGACCTTTAGTTTGTTTAATAACGATTTAGTTTTATTATTGTTGAATCAACCAGTCAACTTTGATCAATTTCTACGACCTATTTGTCTCCCTAAACCGAATATATCATTAGTTGGTTATAAATCATGTATTGTAACAGGATGGGGTAAACCATTACATGACGATGGTTTGTATCATTATTACTATATTCGGGTTAACATATCAAATATATTTATAGTAGATATTTAAAATTTCAGATGCTGATTACCAAGTTGTTATTCATCAAGTTGAAGTACCAATCGTTGATTTCGAGACATGTGTTAACTGGTATTCCATTCATGATGTTCATATATCAGAAAAAATGGTTTGCGCAGGCCACCGTGAAGGAAAGAAAGATGCTTGTCAGGTAATTGCATTAAATTGTTATGAATATGATATTCAATATTCATATTTACGTTCAATGACTTTGTACGTTTAGGGTGATAGTGGTGGACCTCTTCTATGCTGGAATTCCAATCATTGGTTTGTCGCTGGCATCGTAAGTTGGGGTATTAAATGTGCTCAACCGAATTTGCCAGGAATATATACGAATGTACCATTATACGTTGACTGGATACTCGCTACAACAGCTTTATATGGACATCCCTTACAGACATTTTAAATCGTGGCAATTCTGTTTGTAAATAGATTTAATCATTTATCATATTTCGGATTGTTTATCATTGTTTTCCATTAACATTAAGATATATTGCAACATGATATTAATCCAATAATTATCACTGTGAATTTTTTGTAAATAAAAACAAATCGTTTTTTTCTCAAGGACATTTGATTCGCAGTTTAAAATTAATTTGAACATATGACGTTATTTATGATTAAATCTTATTATTGCAATAACATGCTTATACGAGTTTGAGTAAATTGCAAGTACATTAATAAATAAGTCAGTATGATACTCGCCATCTAAAATAAAAATATAAAAATTCTATAAAATAACACATAATTTAGGTGTAATGAATATAAACTTACACTTATAAGTGTTCCTTTTGTGATGACAAAAATATCTAGACACGTAAATCCTATGGATGGTCCTTCGAATCTCTCCAAAAATATATTTATCTATAAAAAATTCACATTTGTAAACTATATTCATAATCTAAACTAAAATTATAAATCATTAGATCTAATTTAAATCATTACCTCTAATCTAGTTTGTTCTGGAATATCAAAAGAAGAAAGTTTGAACAATAGTTCTCTTGGTTTATAAGCCTTAAAATAAAAAAATGTATATTATAATAATAATATTTAAAATTTAAAAATTTCGTTTGGCATACCTTTTGATAGACTGTGTCAAACATTAAAGTAACTGAAATGATACCATTGATTACAGTAAGAAGTAAAATAACAACTGCTAACAATACAAATCCATCGCTGTATGTTTGAGAAATAATTATTTGTAACATTACGCATAAAAATTGAACAAATTCAAAGTAAATAATAAAACTATGAAAGCTTATAAATTCATCAAATGTGTATACTAGCTTGGAGATGCGATGATGCTTAACATGTACAGTTTTAATATTTACTAATTTCTTTTCTTCGATACTCTGTTTAAGAGTTAGATTAATTTCATCAAATTTTTTAATCATAAGATAACAATTAACATACAGAAAAATAAAGAATAAAGTATGAGAAATTATTGTACAGTGTAGATTTAATAATGATGCAGCAATTATTGTAACTATATGAAAAATGCTATATTGGTCTGAAAATTTCCAGTAGTTTAAGCATAAAAGAAATCCGCCTAACAAAGTGAAATAGTTAACTATAGAAAAATAGCGTAAGAGATAATACTGAATTTGCGTAATATTTTCAAAATTTTGATCCTGTTCATTTTGATTAATGTCATTCCAAAGTTGACATAATTTTTTTTCTAGCCTTTCTCTCATTTGATTATTATTAAAACTTAAGAACGATAGCATACTACTGATACAATTGATGAATAAAATATAAAGAATAGAAACATAATTGTCCCGGAATAATATTTTTATAATTGATATAATTACTGATTTTTTATATGAATCATCCATAAATAATTGTGCGAGCAAAAGTAGTAGAACATAAACTGTACAGGTGCAGAATGTTGATACCACAATTATATTCCTCCATTCGAGTTTTAAGCTATCTTGAGATTTCTGGCATTGATCTCGAAGCGAAAAATATCCAAATTTTTTTAATATACGAAAAATAGGTTTAAAATAACAAACATAACAAGGAAGAGATCCTTCGGCAGAGATTCTGATAGAAGACATTACTCTTAACTTTATTAAAATGAATTTCGAATTCTCCTTGCAACATGCAAAGCATTTTATGAGCGTTTTATAATTAATTTGTCATTAATAGGAAGAAAATTTTAATTGAACTTATATAATCGGATTATAATGATTCAAAGCTTTTACATAAAAGAATGTGAACAGAAATATTTTATTAATTAATCTCGTTTAACGATTAACTTACTGAAAATATTTTAAGTGCAAATTTATGACTAGAAAAATCGACATTCATTAAATTATATCAAGATTGATTGCATTATATAACGAAACAATTTCACATTCTGATCAATTTATATAAATTCTTTAATAAAATGTTAAATTTATATTCAAAAATTAAGAAAGTACTGTATTACGTTATCGTTAAAATTAAGTTAATAATTAAAATATATTTTTTTATATATGAATGATTTAAAATAGAATTATATTTTTTGTTAATAATACTATATCATGATAATATGCATTCTACTCATATATAATTTTTTTTTTTAACTGTTAATTACAAAAGTTAGGATTTTGCGAATTATATCTTATATATGATATTTATTTCTTGTTTTTTTTCTGTAAATAATAAATTAATATATAGATATACATTATACAATATATATAATGTACCGGGTACTTTATTATTTATAATATAGGCCTACACTATTAATATTAATAATTAATTAATATATAACATTATATAATAAACAAATATATATAAATATTTTAATTTTAAAGATTAATTTTTTTTTGCCTTTCAGCTATACCATAAATATTAGTGAAAATTATTCGTGTATTAATTTTAAGATTTGCTACATCGTGAAACAGCTGAAACATTATTTCCAACGTCGAACAACCGAAAAAAATTGCTTTAGGTAGGTCATAATAGACAAATTTAAATTTTTATACCTTTTCGTATTATTATTATTATTTTTTCTGTGAATACATTTATCAGTTTTCAGTTTCGTGGACTTATTTAAGTTTGATTCACTAAAATATTTGAAGTTTTCGCGTAAAAGAATATATTAAGTGAAAGCCAGTAAGTGAGTAATCAGGGCGATTCTTCGAATGATGTTAATCATTCCTTCGTTTTACAAAAGGTTTCTAATTTATTAGTCATAAACTTAACTCCCGGCGTTTATATTTGTTTAAAAGCAGTGGTACCCAAAATGTAAACTACGTTGCGAGCCAAATCCGCCGCGTCATACATTAATCTGGCCCGCGAACATATTTGACACATCACTTATAAATGCAGACGTAGGGCTACTTTTTATATGTTTGGAATATACAAAATATTTGTGACTCGCATACTTACGATTATAGTAACGTCTGATTCCGTCGATGTTACTAATAATAGATTTTTAACTATATGAAGATGAAATCTCGACGAATGCATTAATGTTAAGACTATAGAGTCTATAGTGGGACTTGCTTCGTCTATAGTATAGACTCTATACTATAGACGAAGCAAGTCCCACTATCCGAGTATTGATATATTGTACGGTATGTTTGAAGTAACAAAAAAAAAAGAAAAAACTCAAAACAGCGGATTTTGATCAAGATAAGATGACACGCCATTTCAAAGGTGTAAACCATCAGAGAAACTCACAGAACAACTTTTAGTAGTGAATATACTGAAAGCAATCAATAAAGACTTTACAGAAATGAAAGATTTCAATCGGCATCTGACAGAAACATATCTAGAGTGAAATGCTTCATTAGCCAAGATGGATCATCCCGCTATGAAAGAATTTCTAAAGGAATTCATTAAATTTGAAGCTTAATGGATCATCCCACTAAACGACTTTAGAACATCAAGAGGTATGAAGATGAATAATATTTCATTATCCTGGGATATTCCTCATTTATGTTTTTCGACGTACACAGGATCTACCTTAGTTGGGGCTGGAATATAACTCTCAATATTCCGAGCCGGTCATGAGAAATGACAAGAATCCAAAGTGGATTCGAAATCGGATTCTTTAGAATCTGATAGAAAGCTAAATTCTCTTATCCGATCCCTCAAGAATTTGATTCATTTATCTATCGGATCCACAGATTCCATTAAAAAAATTGCTAGTGAATCATTTGACTAATTTCTATGAAACTGAAATATAACTGTTGTTTCTTTAACTTTTCTTCACAATATTGAAAATTTAACTTTTCTCTCTGCAGCAAACTTTTCGACAGACATTACATGATTTTAAACGAATGTGTCAATTTTATTCTTTCCTTCGTATTATATTATGAATGTCTTAACACACATTGTGATGGAAATGAGTGAAATAAATACGTAAATCTCTATCATTCCTTTCTTACTCTTTTTTCAGAGTTTATTGACCTTCCTTCGTGTCCTCTGAATAGAATAATACAATTCAGATGCCGTAGACGACATTGTAAGTAAAAACAGAACTGATAATAATTTCGACGACTATGCGAGCTTCCTGAGCTTCCTTTCATTCCACAAATATACTACCACACAAGACAAACACGTTTAAACTAAATACAGAAGCATACAAGAAACGTTACCAACATCAATTAGGCTATAGACAATCACTCTGTTGTAAATCTATTTATAATACATAGAATAGTAAGTGCATTGTTTTCACAGAACTAATAATACTGCGCGTATGAAAATTATGCGTGTCTTAATTTATGTTTCAGACACTGAAAAATTTTAATGATCAATTATATCTGTATAATATTACTTTTCCGGCTGTTATATATAACAGAGGAAAAGTATGCGATCGATCAGAAAATGACTCCCCAAAATTTTTTACATTTTTGGACTCGGGAACCTTGAAACATCGAGAAATGCAAAAAAAGTTAGGAGTTTTTTTGTACATCAGGGTGTTAGTGTGGCAGTGGCGTAGCATGGGGTCAGCCGCCCGGGGCAAAGGAAAATTTCGCCGCCCCCTTATTTAGGCATCTAAATTTAAAAAACTAAAATTCAATATCGTCACAGAATAAGTAATGAAAAATTCCGTGCTAGTGTTGCCACTTTTTTAAAATCGCTGACCCGGATGGCAGGTGAGGTTTGTTCGAACAGAAGTTCCTGACGCATGCGTATGTCATTTTGTAATGCGAAGAATAATGTCCCCGCGTTTCTTTATGTAGCGCTCGAGAAGCGCTTTACAGCGAACACACTGAAACTGGTTTCTAATTGACCAACACTGCTCGTGACGTCATTTCGCTACACTCTCCAGTGGCGTACCATGAGTGTCAGCCGCCCGGGGCGGAGGAAAATTTCGCCCCCCCCTTATTTAGGTATTTCAATTTAAAAGACCAAAATTCAGTTTTGCCACAGAACAAGCAATGAAAAATTCGGTAGTAGTGCAGCTTCCTGTTTAAAATAGTTCTATTGGATATTAGTGGTGTATATGAACGCGAATGAATCGTTCAAGAAAAAAAGAAAAAAAAAAGTCAACAGGTTTCGCAGGAATTCCTCGGACAAAAAGTTACTAGTTCACCCGGCCAGCCGATTCCAGGATTGTCCGGACGATAGCACTATCGTAGGCGCGATGNGATATTAGTGGTGTATATGAACGCGAATGAATCGTTCAAGAAAAAAAGAAAAAAAAAAGTCAACAGGTTTCGCAGGAATTCCTCGGACAAAAAGTTACTAGTTCACCCGGCCAGCCGATTCCAGGATTGTCCGGACGATAGCACTATCGTAGGCGCGATGCAAATATAGGTTAGGATGTTTCAAATTTTTACAAGATATTATTATTATTTATTGTGAAATTTTGCCGCTCCCTAGTGCCACCCGGGGCGGGCCGCCCCTGCCGCCCCCACTACGCTACGCCCGCTACGCCACTGCAGTGTGGTGTGCGTATTGGGTACGATTTTGTTCATCTACTTTGTAGCTTAATAACTCCGGCGCTTTTTGTCAAAAATTTCTGAAATTTAGGAATATTAGAGGCATTAAGGCTATTACATTTTATTAAGGAAATTTAGGGATTGAAGAAGGTGTGAGATTTGAAGGGGAGTCATGTGTCATATCGCGAATGGAGTTGGACTTAATGATTTTACTCATTATAGCATTTACAATTTTTTTCCTGTAAAACTCATCTCTACCCTCAAAATTAAGCTTTTTACCATTTTATAATAATTACTACAGTAGTACCTCAGGATACGAAATTAATCCGTTCCGAAACTGAGATCGTATCATGAAAATGTCGTAAGGTGAATCATTTTTCTCCCCATACGATTACATGTAAAACCAAATAATCCGTTCCAACACGAAAAACACACTCAAATTAAAGCTAAGTAGTACATTGAAAAAAAATAACGGAGAGAAAGCAAACTAAGGCTAGAATCTCCATATGAACCAGGGAGGAGACGAAAGAAAAAAAAAAAAACTTTAGTAAGTAAAACATTGAAAAATGCATTTTGTAGTTGTAAATATATAAATAACCATAATAGAATAATAATTGATTTAAAAAA
>NW_019384591.1:481839-491477 GCF_000671375.1 Centruroides sculpturatus | reverse complement strand
TTTTTTTTTCAATTTTTGGAATGTTTTTTAGGTCCCCAAATTTTTTCGAAATTTTTTGTCCGCGCGAAAAAATTTTATCGCGATTTTAATGAGCCTTTGATAAGGCTCGATTAAGGCTTAATTGTTTTTTAATGGGAGTTTTTATCAAATTTATTTCATGGTTCCTAAGTTGTAGTGCACGGATTTTCCTTCGGTAAAGTTATTTAAAGCTAGTTTCTGATGTCAAAAAAGACCTCCGATAGTTTTTTAACTTTTTTAATTAATCGATTTTATTATATATAAATTTAATTAATTAGGGGGGGTCGGAAATCGCAATTAAAATCTTAATTTTTTAAAAATATTTTAAAATATAGGCCTAGTTCGTATTCACTCTAGTTTAAACTGTTGTCCTCCCGAGACGTCTATGAGAATGCCCCGGGAAATGCGACTCCAGCTGTTCTCAAGGTCATCCAGCTGTGTAAACAATGACTCATCGGTGTTAAAGTTCGCAGAAAGGCGAGACAAAGGAACTGAAACTTCGAAGCTTTTTCTTCAAAATAAACGCATTTCTTTCATTTATTTTCAGTTTTAAGTATTTTTTATGCTTAATTACATCATAATTACAACAGGTAATCGTTAAGGGGTTAATTTTCGTTCATTATATATCTATATTTAATTTTTTATTGCATAAGGTTTTCTCTTTGTTCCATTACTTTTATATCTTATGAAAACCTTGGAAGTTTCGGAAGACAATTCTTTACGATAATTGTAATTTCAGAAATTATAACGGGCTTCTTCTCTTAGTACTTGGTCGAAAAAATTCTTAAAATCGCCACAAAGTCAATTTACTTTTAGAAAATTAAGTGAAAATGTGACAAACTATGTTTGTAGCAAATAAGAAGTAGGGCTTCAGTTCATTCACAGTTTAATCTACCATTGGCCGCAATACAGATTAGAATAATGATAAGTTTGATAGTTCCGGAACCCTCCGGCGGAGGTGCTATATGTCTTAAGTTGCATGAATATCAACGAGTTGACTATCTATTGTAATCTGTGGACCGCCAGAGACTAGCTTTTGGAACGAATTTATCTAACTTAAAATATGTCTGGCTCACAGGATAGTCATGTGAAACCGCTTATTGTGATCGTCGTGTGTTTCAATTTTAAAACTTCATCTGTACATTTTTGAAATTGGAACAATATCTAATGAGGGAACTTCTGGTAGATTTCGATTTCCGGAGGAATTTGAATTTATAACTATAACCATATACTGTATATGACTTAATATTGTTATGCTATATGGTAACGCTCACCCTCAGACTCTCCGCAGCATATCAACATATGTGATTATAATTAGGCTGCAATTTGAAAAAATTGTAAACAAATTTCCACTGTCGTCCCTCTGTTTATCTGTCTGTCTTTATTAATCTCGAGAACGGAATTAGATAGATGACACGCTAGACAGATATGGAAAGCTTAGGGCAGGAAGCTCCGATTAACTGTATATGAAGTTCCGATGCAAACTGGAAGTCACGTTATTTTAATTCCAAAATTTTTCCCTGTAAGGAGTTAGATAGATGACGGCATAACTCCGTTGCTAACAGGAAAAGTATGATATGCAGGGACCTACTAACAGGAAAAGCGTTATTACAGGGACAAGACACTATTAATTTTAGCATATATTTTAAATTAAAAAATATGATTAAACATTGCAGCCCGACATGTGACGATATCACAAATAACTACTCGATCTTAATTACTGTAATTTATCTCTGGAAGCCAAGATCCACCAGTAATCTAAACAGTGTAACTAGAAATGTGCGAATGGATATCAGGAAGTATGCTTGAAACAGTTTTTGAATTTTTTTTTCTTCAAGAATTTCTGAATTATTAAACAAACATATGACAAGTCATCTGCCATCATTTATTTATTTCAAGAGAACCATTAACTAGCGGAAATGATTTGAAATGGTTTTAAAATGTTTTTCAAAGTTTTAAAAAGTCAGAACACAGTTGACATCACGTGATTCTCACTTGATTCATATCATGTGAAACTTGATATAAATTTGAGATTATTTGATATCGTGTAGTAACAGATATCAATGATAACATTGATTAATTTTTTAATTAATTTTAATAATTTTTATAAAAAGTAATTTCATCAATTGATATCAATTGATTTCATGTCTAGTCTAGAAACGAACGAAAAACCACTTCAGAAATAATATAAATTGATGATAATGAAATGATATTTTATTCCTACTAAAACTCTTTATTTTTCCCAGAAAAAGATTGAATAACATATAAAAACATTCATTTACCTGTGAAATGTGTAGCTGCAGCAATTAATTAATTAATTATTGCAGGAGAAAGCCACACAACTCGTCACCTTTTGAAGCGCAATATGCCAAAACCTCCGGTAACATGACGGACAAATTGCATCAGAGACACTAAGCACCTCAACACAGAATAGCCATTCTATAGTTATACTTTTTTACTATATATCTGATAACGATGCTGAATTGTTGCCAGATTATTTTCATTTTGCAATTAGAAGATAAAAATTCTTATTGGAATGAGGGACACTTGGTGCATAATACATAATTTAAAAGAAATGTTATTATACTATTATAATGTGATGACCGAGAAGAAAAATAACGACAGGTGCAATCTTATGACATCAAAGACTTGCCCTCCCTCCATCCTAAACAATCGTCAAATACAACGAGTTCCTCTCTTCCAAAAACTACTGATGTAATACTTGAATTCTCCCTAGACACTGAATGGTATTCGAATAAAACATTTTTACAAGAATTTTTTCTCATTGCTAGAAAATAATAACATGTATAATAACATACAATATTGATACATATAAAAAACAATTTATTTAGAACTTAGAACCAGAATTTCCTTTCTTTCCTTCACTTCCACCAGGACTTTCACTGGATAGAGGTCACTTGGTAAAATATGAACGCGAATGAATCGTTCAAGAAAAAAAGAAAAAAAAAAGTCAACAGGTTTCGCAGGAATTCCTCGGACAAAAAGTTACTAGTTCACCCGNATATATATGCACTACATATAAATTACCTCAACTATTTCTATGAAATTGCCATCAAAGATATTAAAACGTTCCTAGAAATTGATTTTTAGATTTTGATTAAATAATGCATATAAAAATCTGAAATATAACAGAAAACACTTTCGCATGTTTTTTGTAAGCTATAACTGAATTAATTTTCAAAAAACTGACTAAAAATTCTTCATATTTGATTATAGACAAGCTTAACATCTCTAGAAAAAATTAATTTATGTAAGATTTGTATCGATTATTGCTGCAAACGCCTTGCAACTGTTATATTTCTCACAAGATGACATTGATATACAATACTTATTATTATTAACATATTGATTGTGCTCGTCCTTGAATATTTTTCAACTAAACAGTCAAAACTAATTTTTGTAAGTTAGTCTTCTTGTGTACAGACACACATGTAAAGAAACAAGTATTGATCTGTTTACGAGTCAGAATTAATAAGAATTAATTTTATTTATAAAACTTTATTAATGCCAATTAATTGGTTCATTATGTAATTTGCACACAGTATATGGGTAGATCCAAGTGAGTCATCAAAATATATCAACCTCAACTTTCATATAAAAATGAGCAAACATTATACTCGATTATAAGTATATATATGTATGTTTGCTTATATTAACAATAATTATATTAGCGACTATCAAATGCTCAACTCGATTTTCTGCACTCGTTTTGTAATGCGAAAAGGAAAGATTTTCTAAAGAAAAATATCTGAAGGTCTCTAATTCAAACACGCCTGGAACCCATGAAGCTATAAAGTGCCACTGAAGAAATGCCCTCTTAGTAAATCACGGAGGAAAAAGTCCTAAAACGTAAAGTTCTATACAAACGTATCAACTACTAGCAGATGAGCCCGGAGTTGCTCGGGTGAAAAATAACAACAGTAAAGATTAAGATTATTACATTATTTCGTACTTCTAACCTTTCTATATTGTATTATATTTGATTTATATTTACAAAGGATATCTTATGTAAGAGAGTATCAAAGAATGCCCAATCTAACACATTTTAAAAATTCTTTGAATTGTGTAGAGGAATAAAGAATTCTTAAAATGTGTTAGATTGGGCACTCGTAGTGATAAACTCTTATGTAAGAATAACCTTTATAGTTATATAGCCGATCTTACTCGTTTTCATCCGGTGCAAGAATAGATCCACTGTGAGCACAAAAAACCGAAAAGAAGTAAAAAAACAGACTTCTCTGTAAGTCAGATACACAGTATTATGCCTGATAGAATACTCTAAATAAGTTGAGTATTTGTTTTTACTAAACGTTCGGCTTGACAATTTTTTTAAAAATCAATATTCTTGAGTAAAAAAAAAAATCCTATAATAAGAATGAATGATTTGGTTTTATTCGTATACAGCAACGCCAGAGGAGAAATGCTTTTCGGGAGGTCTTTTATGGGAAATTTTCCCCTATTTAGGTTTTACTAACGTTAAGAAAACCCGGAAACTCCACGTGGCCAGCCTGTTGATCAGGCTCAAATCCATGACCAAATACCAGCGTTTAGTTGTTTTAGCCACTCGACCACTGGTAGGCCCTAAGAATAAATGTGAAAAAGATATATTTCTGATTTTTTTCTGCCGGGTGAAGTTAGTGACAGAAAATAAATTCTATTTGAAGCCACGGAACCATCATCAAGGTCTCACCCTTCTCCGTGGGTTTTTTGTTTGTCCAGAAACCCCGTAATGACTAGGCAGAATCGACATCACGGGAAAAACTGGGATCGCACATTTCCAAACAAAACAAATTGCTAATGTATTGGAAAGTTTGTTTAAAACAATTATTGCAGATTCGAATGATGCATCATACGAGCAACACATTATACACTTGCTTCTGATAGTTTGCCCACAAACTTCTCCTCACAATCTCCTAAGGCGGGTTTCTTTTCGAAACAATGTTTATATGTTATATTTATATATTGTATGTAATACATATTACAAGCGATGATTCTGCACTTTTTGAATTCGGAAGAGATGAGAATAATTATTTTAATTAAATAAATTTTTTTTCGTCGAGCATTGCTATTTTTCGGCAGCCTCTTCAAATCCAATTCTAGTAAATTTTTTAACAGCAATAGAAGAGGTATAAATAATCGTTTCTCGGAGCGATAATAATAGAAGGAAGAGTTTCATTTGAGTATTTTAAAGCAAGTCCATACCTAAAGTAAAAGTAAAATCATAAGTAATCAGTCAGCAATATGCTAATTATGGACACATACTTCCCTTTTGGACTACTTGAAACCTGAAAATGAAAAGATTTGAAATTAACAATAACTCTTGCAATTATCAAAAATTGGATTTATACTTATCTTTTGATTAATTACGAAGGCATGACGTATCTCAAACTTTAAATTTTTAAAGCAAGACACACGTAATAAGAAATTGTGGCAGTGAATATGAAGACTGAAGATGAATATTTCACAATAAAAGAATTCTAACAAATGGAATTCATTGTTACTTTAATTTCTGAAGCATTATTTCAATTCAATTGTTTTCTAATTACGCGTAATAATACATGAAAACACTTTAATACGAGTAGTAGCTGAAACGTAAAGAATAAAGATAAAATGTCTTAAATAAAATTTAAAAGATATTCATTTCAATTCCAGTAAAATAAAAAATATTACAGCATAGAAATTTAATATATAAGAATGAATAAAATGAACAAATATATGTATAATTTAAGGTAAGCACTAGTCTTTCAATGCTTTCTACAACAAACTGATAAAACTTTAAATTCCAAATAAAAAAGCCAGCAACCAGTTGTTTAACTCTTCAAAGAGTTACACAACTGGTTGCTGGTGTTCAAAATGATAAACAAAATCATGCCCCACACAGCGGCACCCGTAGACTTTAAAAATAGGGCACAAACTACAAAATGGACATCGTAAAAACATCGCGTAATATTCGCGCCAATACAGTACATAAAAAAACAGTGAGTATATATGTATTTATATACTGCGTTAATTACCGCTGTATTTGATTAACGCGGTAGCATCGAGTGCCTCGATGCTACCGCATTTACACTGTAATAGCGTTGGCTATTACTGTATTGTACGCTGTAATAGCGTTGGCATCGAGTAGTTGGCATCGAAGTTGGTTAATAGTTGATGTACTGTACCGCTGTATTTGATTAACGCGGTAGCATCGAGTGCCTCGATGCTACCGCGTTAATCAAATACAGCGGTACAGTACATCAGTACTCGACCGAATAATCACGACCCTCTAGAACAAATAGTTTTCTTTTAATTTTGTCGTCAGTAAAAAGTTCTGTGATATAAATGAGTATCTAATTTAGAAATAAAAAGAAACTTTATGATTCCCTTGTGGATTAATAAAATAGCAACCCGACGACAAGGCACGTGCCCCAATGTACAAGTGGCCCTGCACACACCCCAACATTCATACACACGGGGAAAATCATTTGTTTTGTTCATTCCCGGACGTTTCAAGGTCCCCGACTCCAAAAATGTAAAAATCCAATAGTCATTTTTTGACCGATTGCCATACTTACTCAAGGTTACACCCAAGAAGTACAGTATTAGAAATATCCGCTTATTTTTAGCTTGCTTAAAAAACTCTCCAAATCTACAGAATTTTGATCTAATACTGACTACATTCTGTGAGGCCCCGGAAATAGCCCCCCCAAAAAGAAAGATATTAAAAATTTTAAGTTAAATCGTCAAGAAAACAAATTATATAAGTGTCGAAACGGCGACACCGGATTTTGACGTCGACGCTCATAAAGAGTAGAAGAAAAACAAAATTTTAGATATAAAAAGAAAATTTAAAATACAGTAGAGCATCGATTATCCGACTCAATTATGGACTCAGGTTGGTCGGACAACTGAAAAAATCGGATAACCGAAAAAATGAAAAAAATACATTATTACTATAGTATATTAGTATATCCCATGTAATTAGTATATTAGTATATCGCTATTAACCAACTTCGCGTTGAATTTTCATCGATGTTAAGCCTAACAAATTTTTTTTTTTAATAATAATCGTTGCTATTGTATCGTTAAAAATTATTTTCGAATTATTTTATTGCTCACAAAACAAACAACCATTCATAATTAGAAAATTAAGTCTCGTATAAATACTGGCATCCCTTCAATGGTCGAGCCGTGTTGCCAGCTAAAACACGCAAAAATTTAACAAAAATAATATTAAAGTATCCAAGACATAGCCAAATATTGTAGCGCCACATCACTAGCGGACATTTGAAATTTTCCGACTAGAACGGTCGGTGAACCGATGTGGCGGTTAATCGGGGGTCGGATAATCGATGCTCTACTGTATTAAAATTAAGACACAGTTTAGAAAGCAAAACGAAACTAAAAAAATATCAAAATGAGCGTAGGAGTCATAGTCAACAATTAAACGCGATCAGAGTCTAAAAGATGGTGTCGGATAAACCATCTCCAGCCGACCTTTCCCGCGAACTTTACGAAGCTTCATGTACTGTACACCTGGAGACGGGTGGAAGACCAATTATAAAGCGATGGTGTAAAGTCTGTCCAATTAGCAACAAGTCGATCTCGAGAAACTTATAAAAACACCGATTCCAAGGACAACGGGGCTTCCACTAGGACTTCCACTAAACTCCCCTGTCGAGTACACCTGTAGTGTTCATCGTCCTCTTTTCTTGGTGCTTCCGTTCGCCGCTATCTTGTGACTGTTCGACTCCAAACTTTAACATGCCATCGCCCCGGGGCTCCTCTCCAGCTTCACGGAAAGAAAAACATCAGTCATCCAATCATTAGGATCGAAAACATCTTGGAGTTTTGCTGCCTCTCAAAACCGCCACCCACATACGCTTAAACCCTAGACCATCCCGACGGTAGAGAATAAAAATCTCTCCCCCCCCCAATCGGCGTTCTTACAATTCATTCGTACCGGCGCGCTGGTACGAATGAATGTAGACTATACATGAAAACGATACGCCGCGACGTATCGTTCCTCTAAGTAAAATTCGTTAACTTCAACATTCTCTTCCTCATCTGATAGTTCGAAGTAGTCACCTATTTCTTCATTTGCGATTGGTCTTTCAGACATTTTTAACTATTAAACATCAGAAAAACAAAACATTCGAATGCCTAAGTGATTGGAAAAATAATAATAACTCAAAGTGCTTCTACAGTGCTTCAGTGCTTCTACAGTGCTTCAGTGCTTCTCGAAGTGCTTAAAACTGTAGAAGCACTTTCAGTTATTATTATTACGTAAAGCTTATGCGCACGATTTAGTTTAGATTACAGTAATACCTCGACTTACGCGAACCCGGAGTTACGCGATTTTCAAATCTCGTTGATTCGTCTTTTGTTTGAGCGCCACGCAACTCTTAGTTACTCACTCCCCCACACTATTGTTCAGCTTACATGTTCGGACGTGTTGCGTTGAATCGACACATAGCTACAATTTATTTTGTGTTATTTATTTCCGTGTTATATTTACGGAGACTTGAAAGACTCTATGTGGTGATTTCTTATAACCGTGAACGAATCAAAAGACGAGATAAGATTAACGAGAACATTTATTAGCTTACATATATCCGACTTGGATTTTACACAAATTGCGAAATTATACCCCGACTTACGCGGTTATCGCTCGGTCCCACCTATCGCGTAAGTTATTATTGTATTTGAAAATACTTTTTCAAACTTTACTATGGATGCTTCAATCTTCCAAATTTGCGTGCCGAACTTTCCTGCAATGCTTAAGGAGTTGTACATCGCCAGTGCCGGGAGTACTTTCATTATTTACTGAGTGTACTGTACGTGCATGATTGATATCTTGGTTTCTATTCAATATTTCTGAATGAAATTTTCAGTTAAATTCCAACATTCTTGTAGAGAATCCAGCCTGCATTCATGGATTCCCTCTCGCCGGTTCGTCGTACCGAATTGAAACAGTTAAATATTTTCGAACTTCACCATTTCTCTTCACTAACTCTATCGTCTTCCCACCTCTACTCTGACTCTCCTCCTTCCGCTCTCGTCCCTCTCTCCCGTTTTTCCCACTTTTGCTCTCCCTTTTTTGACTCTTTGTTTACCCTTGTTTAGCTACCTAAAGAGATTGGATATGGGCCGACAATACCGCAGTCGGGAGGGGAAAGAGTAGGTCCAATATCACTATAATTCTATTATCGATTTTGCGGTTTTGGCTCTACCAACAGCGCCAGATGAGCAGTACAGTAGAGCCTCGATTATCCGACCCCTGATTAACCGACCGTCTTAGTCGGCAAATTTCAAATGTCCGCTAGTGATGTGGCGCTACAACATTTGGCTGTCTTGGCTACTTTAATATTATTTTTACGTGTTTTAGCTGGCAACACTCATTCGACCATGAAAGGGAGCCAGTATTTAAACGAGGCTTAATTTTCTAATTTTTAACGTTACAATAGCGACGATTATTATTTAAAAAAATTTTTGTTAGGCTTAACATCGATGAAAATTCAACGCGAAGTAGGTTAATAGCGATATACTAATATACTAATTACATGGGATATAATAATATACTACACTAATAATGGATTTTTTCATACTTTTCGGTT
>NW_019384591.1:446812-481544 GCF_000671375.1 Centruroides sculpturatus | reverse complement strand
GCTCATCGTAGTGGTGACCAGACCCTAAAGACTGGGAGGTTCGTCGTGGGTTCGCGCCACGGTCGGACAGGCTGGCTGCTTGGAGTTTTCCGGGTTTTCTCCTTGCCTATAACGACTGAATAGGAGGCCAGTTCCCCATAAAAGTCCTCCCGGAAGGCATTCATTTCCCGCGCGTACGTATGGCTGTTCGATACAGACGGCTAATCGGTCGCCTAGCGATCATACACATACACAAGTCTACTCGGAGAAAGAGCCTACATTGAGCTAAAATCTCCATATAAACACCATCGAAGAAGAAGAAGAAAAAAAAAATTGCTTCTAGTAAAACAGTCTTCCGCCCCTTTCTTTCTATGGAAAATATGAAGCATGCAGCTCATATAAGATATTTACTCCGAGAACGAGAATATGGACGCATGCGTTCGATTAGCCGGCCTTATGGATGGAATGGCCATACGCGCGCGGGGGAAATAATGCTTTCCGGGAGGTCTTTTAAGGGAAACTGGCCCCTACTCAGGCGTTATAGACGTGCAGAAAACCCGAAAAACTCCACGTGGCCAGCCCGTCCGAGTGAGGCGCAAACCCACGACCGAATTCCCAGTGTTCATGGACGAAGACCGCTTGGTCCAACCCTCCATAATGGTCATCTAATTGCGACTAGTCGAAAACAAAGTAGCTGACATCTGGCGGCCATCTTAAAAATAGTCCTATACGATGTTAATTTCTTAGCTTTCTTGTTAATTCATAAATATACACAGAAGAAGTAAGATAACTACTAGTTACTGCCACGTAGAAATTTAAAATTTTAATATAAGCTACTTAAACATGAAAACTGTTACGTAATTAAATAAAACACATAGTGTAAGAATTATTCCAAACAGGGAGCCACTGAGTTGTTTATTTATAAGTTCCTGATATATCAGTTGGCTGGTGAAATATTACAGTTGAGAATAAGGTAAGTTGATCAAATTTGTACAGTATTTTAGAAGAACTCTTTTAAGGAAAGGTTCTGTGTGAAATTAATGATACTGTGCATTACAAATTAGTTGTGAATTTACATTAACCTAAAGTTTNTATTTTGCTAATGGCGCCATCTACATTTATCTTAATGAAACTTAATAAATGCTGTATTATTTATTTATTTTCGTTTACTTCGAAAAATGCCTTTAAAGGTACAGTATTAATGACTATTATCAATTTATTTGTACGTTGCTTTATTGAATTATAAATTAAAACATTTATATTTAAATCTGTAACTTTTTTTTAAAGATCCTTTGCTTACACGGATATCGGTAAGTAAAATAAGTAAATAAATGGTTTAATGCATATTTCTGTAATATATTTATTAAATAACTATAAATTTTCATTATTTAAAGTCAAGATGCTGGATATTTTAAAGAGAAGTTTGGTGGATTCAGGAAAATAGTAAAAAATGTCGCCGAATTGGGTAAACTTACTTATTATAAATGTGATTTTAGTTTTTTGACTCGTCAACAAACTACATATAAATAAGCTTAAATATTATACAAATGACAGGTGGCTCGTAATAGCAAGAAGGCTCAATTCAAGCTCTGAATAAGACGGCACCTTATCAGACCTGTAGAACATACCCATAGGAGCAAAAAAATCAAAGGAATTGTACTTCTACAAGTGACCCTTTGTGAGATATGGTTCCTTGAAATCGGTTGTGCAAGATTGCGAGTTGTGTCACTCTGCCAAGATTATTACATTTAACTATTTAGCCCATGTGACTATGCCAGCTTTGAGGAGCCCACTCGACTGTTCGACATATTATATAGTTTTAGGGGGTGTGAGGGTTCGCCCCTACCCAGGCCCTGAGGTGTGAGCTATAGTGAGTATCGAAGCGCACAACTACGTGTGGAGCGTCAGTCGAGGAGAACAATGGTGATCCTTGATTTCATGGAGCATTGAGAATAGGCAGTATACTGATACATGTTATAAATTGACCTTTGGAGGCAAATATATTTCACCAAGAGTTGCATGTCTAGATATGGTTCCTTTGACTTTTTTGCTCATATAGGAAGGGTTTACAATTCTCAGGGTATGCAAAACCCTGAGAATTGTAAATCCCTCCTATTGCTAAATTTGCTATTACTATTGCTAAATGGTAAGATTCAGAGCTTGAATCTTAACACTTAGCAATTTTTAAGATACTGTTTTAATTTTTAAGTTTTCCCAGGGTTAGATCTAAGTTAACTTCTACTGTTTCTTGGGATCTTGGGCTCAAGATGTTTTTCATGTTCCTTTTTTTTTTTTTTTAACTTTTAAATATTAAACGTAAATAAAATTATTATTTTATTCTTTGTTGTTCATCTCCAAATGCTATAAGCAGTCTTAGCCAAAGATTGTCATTTTGATTGACTTTCTCTTGACCTTTTTTTAAAAATTTCCAGTAAAACCATTATGAAATTGCAATTAAATTTGTGAAATTTGTTTTAGACAAATCTTAGGCCTTTCTATCAATATATGTTCAAATATTGTTCAAATATTCAAATGTTATGTACTGGCCATTGTCCACATTACAATTATTTTTCAATTTTAACAAGAAATTTCTAAATTGGTATTGCTTACACTTTTATCTTCTATTCCATATTTAACAATTGTGCATTGTGCCTTGGGCCCCTAAAAGTTAGAGGTCCTGGTCTTAAGCTCTGTAGATCTGCCACTGAGCTCGCCAAGTCCTGAACAATTTCAGGCATTTTCCAATCCAACAATAACCCGAAAGTTGATCATCTTATCAAGTAAATATAAGAAGAATAGGCCTCAATTTAAGAGTCAGAAAATGTAAAAACTATTGCCAACTTTCAGGAGTCTTCTAACAAATGAGGAGAATTGACAATTGTACTTTGAGTCTATGGGCAGTTGTTTCTTGAAATGCTCTTTCCATGCTTAGTACTGCTTTCATTTTCACAATGTAAAGTGGGTATTCCTGTTGTTTTGTATATTTGTGTCTTTTATTAAAATTTAAAATCTTACCCTCAAAAAAGTTATTTTTTTTAATTTTATGTTATCAGTTTTTAAATATAGACTGATAACATATCAGAATTATGTTTCCATTCCATTTGTAAGAACGATTAATTCATCAGTGGCTATTTTTTATTTTTTGATATTTTGTTTGTAGTTCTGTTTATATCTTTATTACTTTTTCGCTTTCTCTATTATTAAATATATAGTGTGATACGAGTTTTCAAGGATTTTTGATTTTCATTGTTTTGCCAATTTCCTGTTATGTTAACAAGAGTAAAAGGAATAAAAATCATATTAGTTATTCATATTATGTATGTTTATTTATAATATCATGATATCTAAGCAGTGTAAAAATGAAAATAAAATAATGAATTAAAAATTGAAAACATTAATTAAATTAATAAAAATGTTTATGAGATGTTAAATAAAAACTATTAACATTATAACTATATGTTCTTTATTTATTCTTCATTTTCTATTTCCTTTATGTTATGAATATATAAATAGGTTAGGTATTCTTTAGAATCATTTTCTTTTAAATTTATAATACTAATAAAGATGAACATTTGTTACAAATATTGTTTCAGATTTGGTATTTATTTACATTTTATTGTTCTATAGAAAATTTGTTCTTATGAAAAAAACAAAAAAAGAATTACTATAAGGCAAAAAATTAATCTGAATCTTTCATGTGCTACTGTATTTTAATATAATGCTATGCTGCATATTGATCAAGTAATATGAAAAGAACATTGTTTTGATTTCTGCATATTGTTTTTAAAAAATCAGCTTTCCATTTTGCATTATTTTATTATTTTACATATTTTTCTAGTACTTTATATAAATATTTTATAGTAATACTTATACTAAGGTTATAGCAAGAAAACTTTATTATCTTTTTATTTAGAATTCACAATAGTTCAATTATAAAATTTTTAAAACATCTCAAGGTGATAAAGAATGAATTCTCTAGTTTACAGCCAAGTTATCCTTGCTCTTAATATCCATTGTACATGTCTTCATCCTACCAAGACTATTTTCAGAACCAGTTTTGGGAGTTTAGTTCATCCATCAACATTGAAAGTACTAAAAATATAAACATATACATAATACAAGAATATTTTTATTACTCTTTATTAAAGCAATAAAGAATCCTAAATATAATATCATTTAATAAAATTTGTTTTAATACTAAGATCATTATCAAGTTTAATATTACATATATAAATTATTTTATAAATTGTGTTTATATTTAAAATTAAAATACTTTGATATTTTGCTTTTAAATAATTTACTTCTATTTTTGTTTTTTTTTTTGTTTTTATAAACAAACATATAAATACGTTTATTAAATTGAAACATAAAAAAATATGATTAATTAAAACAATTACTTGGTTAATTATGTGCATATTTTGTTTGAAAATAAGATTTAACATTCATAAAAGTAATAATACATTGCTTTACATATTTAAAATGCACTTTTTTCAAATTTAAAATTGAAAAGCAGCCTAAATATGATATATTTCTTTGTCATTCATCAAAAGTCTTAAAATCATTTTTTAGGAAAGAACAAGCAAGCATGAAACCAAATGTAAATGATGTAAGGAAACAAAATAAATTAGAATCTGAATTTCTGTGGGCTAAATGGAGACAAGGAGTCATGTGTGGGCTCATCAACTGAAGGTCATTCCATGAAAAAGTGGTTTCACTATGATATTCCCAGAAAGAATGCACCTCAGAATCAGCATATTTTGTTATTAAATAGGTTTTTTTTGTAAGGAGAGGAAACAGTATTTCAGTCTTCCTCTGCTTTCTCTATTATTCACACGTTATTTATATACAATTTTTGTAATTGAGGAAAATATTCAACATATAATGACACTGAAAGAAAAATTGTTTTTATTCTGTTAAGTTTACTTTATTTTGAATACATCATTAATCTTTTTTATTGTGTAATACTTCTAATCATCATCCAGCTTTTTTCTGAATCCGTTTTAAAAGTGTTATGTATTTTAAATTTGAATTTTACCTTAAATTCAAAGCAATATTTAATACTGTAAATCAACATTCTTCAACCTTGTCATACCTGTGGACTGGCAAAAATAGGAATAATATTTTGAAGACCAGCAGAAGGCTAAAGATAAATTTTCTTAGACTTAATCTGTTTAGATGTGGGTGACATGTGCAACTGTCATAACTGACTGTAACAAGATACTGATTACTGTGTATTGCAATGGTGTTGCTTTCCTTTGCATGTTGATCACTCACTCTCGAGTCATGCACAGTCACAATATAATATGAGTTTTTGCTATATGTCCCCAATAAGCAAGCTGATGCAATACTGCAATACATACTAAGTTAAGTGTAACAACAGGGTGTAAGGGGTAGGGGTAGGTCATGAGACTGACACTTGTTTGATAACTGTTATGCATAAATGTAATTATTTTATATATTCTTTTAATTATTATTATTATACAGTAATTATAGTGGTATCTAATAATTTTAATAAAATTTGAGTTATAAGAACTTTATTTAAACAATTGCAATAATAAAAAATAAATAAAAATTGTTTATATTAATTACAAGTTTAAAACATTATTTTGTTGTTACAAAATTTCCTGTCCGAGGTCAAAGAACACTATGGTAGATCACATAAATTGACTAAATCTTTAAACAGATTCTATTTATGTGTAATATATTTTGAATGAATTGTGTTTATATTAATAACTTAGCAAAATATCAGTTTATTTTTAATTAGTATTAAAAACTGCTCATATATTACTTGTATATAGAGAACTAGCATATTTCTTGCATGTCAGAGTATAATTTCATCAAAACTTGTTTTATTAAAACTTGTTTTTATTAAAACATAAACTTGATTTAACAATCTGTTTATGAAATTTAATGTACAATTAATGTTTATATATTAATTGTAGGGAAAATATTCAACATATAATGACACTGAAAGAAAAATTGTTTTTATTCTGTTAAGTTTACTTTATTTTGAATACATCATTAATCTTTTTTATTGTGTAATACTTCTAATCATCATCCAGCTTTTTTCTGAATCCGTTTTAAAAGTGTTATGTATTTTAAATTTGAATTCAAAGCATATATACATTATTATATATACATTATTATAATTACATAAAATAAAAGAAGTTTAGCATCTTATCATGTAATATTTACAAATAATTCTGCATTCATAAGTTGCTATTGGGAGAAAACTATAAATCTTGTCTTTAAAAGATTAAAGAACATCACAAAGATTATGTTATTATTATATGTGATAAATTATAATAAATATATGTATAGTATAATGTTTGCTTATATAATAATATAATCTTTATGCTTAAATATTAACTAGATTTACAAATCTGTACCCCAGAAACAAAAGGTCAGATGTCACAGAATTGAAATTTTACAGTAAAGCTTGAGCATTACTATCCTAGAGTGTTCTCCATTCCTCATCTTTATCTTCAATTAAGCATTATCTTCCATTCATACTGTACATTTCTATATTCAATATTTGACTCAACGGTGAGAAAATGATGTTTCTAAATGGACCATTGAGTTCTTCATTGAGACTAGTGACATCAGCGCTGTTTCACTGTTGAGCTCAATGGTCTCAACGATCTGAAAGACCATTGAGTATTCAACAAACTAACATGACAGCTTCCACGAGAAAGTAAATTTTGCATATAGAAACTATCCATTCATTCTTGCTGTGGATACTGTAATAGTGTACAGATTTATGAATGATCTGTATATGATAAAACATGTGATTGCACAATTATGTTGATAATTTCGTCAATATTGAAATATTAAGCTTTTTTTCATAAACAAACTACCTCCATGAATACAAAATCAATGTACCAAGAACCTGTTTCCGGTGTGCTTCTCTGTAAAACAAAGTGTTACCTCCATGAATTTGTCCAAAATTGATTACAACCTATATTTGCCCTTTTTAAGTCTACCTAATGATATAATATTCAAGAAATTTGAATTATTAAAAAAAGACCTAGTATACAAGAAAATGATACATATAAGGGTTCATTTGAATAAAAGGATTTATTCAAATAATGGTTAAGTGAGTTACTTTAATTATTTAGCAAAACAATTATAATTGTTATCTTCTCCTTAATTAAGTCGGCCATCATGAAAAGTGGCTTTCAATGGAAATGTTTCTTTTTTCTACAAAACGTAACATCAAATCGTTCAATGGAGGGACTCACTGGAAAATTCACTGTTGAGTCAACCATTGTATATAGAAACATACAGATTGTGTATGAAAGTATGCATTGGAGCATCAGGTTTTTATTTCAGAAGTTCCAGAGAGATTTGTAGGACCTTTCTCCAAAAATGTTGAACAACTGACCTGATATATTCTATGTTCAAATGTTCAACTTATGAAGACCTATAAGCTTAGGTCAATAACGTTTTTGTTCATTAAATTGTGTTGGAGTATATTTTAAGGTGAAATTTATTTCTGATAGTTCCTCCAGTTGCTAGAAGAGTTACAACTGTTCTTTTACCTTCAATGGTTATCATTTGTTGGGTCATATGTCCTCACATTCTCTCATTGGTGACTTTATTATGATGTATTTTCTTCATTAAATTATTGTTTTGACGCATGTAATTAGTTATAAATGTTCTGCATTATAACTAGTAAGATACCAAATTAATGTTTGTCTGAATCCTTTTATTTGCTGAAGTTTTTAACTATTGGAACATTCTTTACATGATATGTAATACAAAAGTTGTGGCTATGTATTACTTTCCTGGCTGTTATGTATAACACATGGAAATTATGACAATTGGTCAAAAAATGATCTCTCTGAAGACTTTTACATTTCTGGACTCAGGACCTTGAAATGATGAAAAATGCAAAACAATTTTGGGGGGTTTTCCTGGGGACCAGGTGTTATAATTTTGTTCACTCACTTTGAAGCTTAATAACTCCTGAGCCTTTTGTTGAAAGTTTTTGAAATTTTGCAGGGAGATTTGTGTATTAGTGGCATTGATGCATTTAAATGTTGGTGGTTAAAGCTTGAGGAGATGGAGATATAGAGGGGTCATGTGTCATATCTTTATTTTGGATTTGATGAAGACTTTTCTTGTTATTAGCATTTACAGTTTTTTTTATAAAACTCATCTGTATCCTCAAAATGAAGCTTTTTGCTATTTTATAATAATTAATAATATTAAAAGTTTTTTAAACAAAATATCATAAGAAATAGTGTTACATGCAATTTTAAATGTTTTTGCCAGGAAAGTTATGTGACTTGTGAAATTTATTATTTTTTTTGATAGGACATGAGACATGTCTAGTCCTCATCACTCTATAACTGATTGGCATCATCCTTACATGAAGTGCTCCTGTAGAATGCTTTCATTGTTTATTGGACCAGTTTCTGTAAGTCATCACACTTAACTTTATCAATAAAAAGACAAGTAGTATTGCCAGGTGAAAGACTCACTTGGAGCAGCAAATGTTGCCACTTTTTCCTAATTGACCTGATTTTTCAAAATTCCTCTTCCATTGTTCATATTTCTTTTCATGTTGTTTAATTAAATAATCCTAACCCTAAAATAAAAAAGTCTTACTCCTAAATAAGCAAATAAGCAACCATGATTGGTTGTCCATTTGCCTAATTTGGCATTTGGAGGCAATAGGGCATGTGTTACACAACTGGCATCCTGATCCAAAAGTACCAAGTGACAACAAACCTTATTACAACTGGATATTTCATTTCTAAAGAATAGTTCTACATGTCTTAAGAATAGAATGGAATAGAAATAATAGTGCAATCAAGTCTGATCTTCAAATATTTCATTTTAGCATTAAAATGGGCATCTGACCTTTTGCATCTAGGGTTCAGAATTTAGTTTTATCTTTTATGTAAATAAATAACAATAATGTATTTTAGAATTTATAAAACTGTACAGTGGAACATCAATTATCTGAGATAATGTAGACTGATACTATCTTGGATAACTAAAAACACGGATAAAACAGATAGCCACAGACATTTTGGATTAGAAATTATGAATATAACAGATTTGTATGATATATACACTTTTACGTCTCTTTTTATATCTTAGTGTTATTTAATCATATATAAGAACAATTTTTACATCATTTATTGTACAGCTAATATAAGCAAGGGTGTTTACTACAACTTTTCCAAGGAGGTCAAAAGAGATGTACAGTACTCCCACTGTCATAATTATTGTGTAAGCAAGAGTGACAATAGATTATATCAAGTAAACAAACATCATTACTAAACCTAATACATTTAAAGCTATGCACTAACCAAAGCTGAATATTATCAGGCTAGAAATGGTCATAATATTAATGATTTATAAGACAATTTGTCATTAGAGTTAGGCATTAGGCACCATCTCTTGATAAATTAAATTTATCGAGAGATGCTATAATATTCGGCTTTGGTTGGTGTATAGCTTTATATCAAGTAATTGATCATACTACTGAGTGAGGAGAAATTTCCAATACTTCTTAGGGAATAAATTATAAGGTTTCAACTTACAAATCCAGTACCATCTTAACATATTGGCATATTGGGCAGTTGCCTGGGGCCCACACTAAATTATGCAAAGACTAGAATGTAAATTTAATTTTCCACTCGCATGCCAGTTGTATAGGCAGGGCCTAGGGCCCTATAATGCTGTTAAGACAGCCCTATCCAAAGCCTCTCTCTCAATTAGAAGACCTGATCCAGGTAGGGCAAATGACTTGTTTGCTCCCTACCAGCATATGCCCTTGAAAATATAACTGCAATAGTTCTAAGAATAAAAATCTTTATTATTGTAGTTACATTTTAATATGAATGATTTGTCTCAGATTGAAGTTAAATGATAAAACATAACAGAATCAAATCATTTTGGAATACATATTATCATTTTAAACTTTCTTTTATGAATTACAATATAAGAAAAATAATGTATCTAGTTACAGGTTCAAAACAAAACTCTCCTCAGATAATGCAGAACCTCAGTTAATTAGGACTCAAATAATTATGGTTCTACTGTATTTTGTAATTAGTTAATTTAATATTGAAAGTTATTTTTAAATTATTTATTTTTTGCAGTATTTATAGATGCACCACATATTATACCCAATGATAATCCTGCAGAAGGTTCTTGCTTACGACCAGGTAAGATGTTTGAAACAATATTTTTTTAATTTGTAGTATACTGTATTTTTCATAAAATAATGTATTCTCTAAATAATATTTTAATTTTTAGGCCGTGGTTGGTGGTTTACGCAAAAAGAGAAAACTTTTGATCCACGATTAGATTCTAATGTTTGTGTAGGATTTGATGAATCTTTACAGCTTATTAAAGAAACTTTTGAAGCACATGTACGTATAAATGTCATTTAATAATGCATTTCTTTATATTCTGAATATAACACTGATGGTTTATAATGTAAATTTGATAAATTTGCATTTATTAAATAAAATAACATATAGATTCAATAGAGGTCAAACCAAACACTGGACAGTTTCATCCAAAAAATGTGCTATGTTACATAATATTTTGTTAATATAGAACATGGATTATATAATTTCTTGGCAATTCTATGCTGATACCATTCTGAAACAATGTGCAATGACTTTAATATTTTTGGTGGTTACTTTTTCTATAATTAATTGACTTATGTTACATTTCCACACATCAGACATTCTTTCAAATACAATGTAGTTAAGAAAACAATATGAAATAATTGGCAATGTAATAAATTTACTTGTTTAAAAACAAAAGCTTTCTTTCAAAAATAGGCAGATGGCACTGAAAATTAATCAATCAAATGCAATAATTAGCTATAAATGAGACTGAAGCTTAGTCCATAAAAAATATATATTTGAAAAAATTTATAGAACATTTTCAGTTTTAATAAGAATTCAGACTGAAAACAGATGCAAAAAGCTAGCAGTTTCTAACAAAGCTGAATGTGTCACCATGATTATCCTGAATTATCATTATTAATAAAAATATTTCTTTAAACAAAATTTTTTAATGTTTATTAATTTAATAATTTTTAACTTATTATTAACTTATAAAAAGTATGTTTTTCAAATAGAATGATTATTTACAGATTACTTCAATTATTGAAGAATTAACTATCAGTTGACAATTTAATTAGTATTATTAACAATTAGAAAATTATTAATTGGTACATTTCTAATTGTCATAAACTCCCACCCACTTTTAAAGGACTAAGATAGGATTTGCCCCCATGCAAAAATAGCAGCATATGTGAATTCAGGAGATCAATTAAAATATATTTAAAAAATGTATATTTATATATATAATTTTAAAAAACTTTCAAAAACAAAAGTCTCTTTAAAAATGAATATAATAAAAATCACTCTAATCTTTTCAACAGTCCTTTTTAGCAAGCTCCACTATAGTGGTAAAGTGCGTATGTTAGGACTTTTGTTCATCTGTCAGATGTCCACACGCATGCACAATGACTTCATTTTTGTTAACTAAGTGTTATGTTCTGTTCAATTCATTTATTGAGCATGACCATGTGCATATGCAACAACTACATGATTCCAAGAATTTATAAAATTTATTTTAAACAAAATTAATATTTGATTCACTTTTGTAGAGCGTGCTATCAGATCGGTTTGACCAAGCTTGTTTTATTACCGAAGAGATGTACTTACACCATATGCATTTTGAACTGCATCAATTAACAGTTCCTCTTCAGTGGTAGGAATAAATAATAATAACAAGAACTCTAGTATACGAGAGTACATCTCTTCAATAATAAAAAAAGGACTGTTGAAAAGATCAGAGTGATTTTTATTATAATGATTTTTAAAGTGACTTTTCATTTTGAAAGTTTTTAAAATTATATATATAAATATACCTTTTTTTAAATAGCAGCATAGTTTAAATTTACAAAATTGTAGAGCATCTCAGGATCAGTATAAACATTTTAACAGGACAAAAATATTTTGTACTGATATCTACTCAGTAGATATCATTATGCACAGTATGCATTTTTTGACGATAGCAAAAAATGATGGAACTGCGTGAGGGTTCTGCATTGCCTTGAGTGCTCAAAATTTTGTTTATTATCAATAGAATGCAGTGATCAGCTGAATTGTGAAAATAATTTTAATGTAATCTAATGCATCGATAATTTTTATATTTAAATTAAAAGAAAAATTAACTTGGTGCATTTTATTTTATACTATAGGGCCATTTTGATGGAATTCTTGGATTTAGTCAAGGTGCTGCATTGGCAGCTTTGTTATGTGCTCTTCAGCAAAATAAAGGTAAGAAATAGTTTAAAACTCAATTATATACTAATAAAGATAATGAATAATTCAAATTGATGTTAGTATACAGTATGATACTGTTTGTTAAAATTGCAATACCATAAAGGAATTATCCAATTAGAATAAAATTATACCACACATTACTGATATGACTGTACATAAATGAATAAATTTTCATAAAAATTACACAATTATTCTTAATAAAATCAGTAGCTTGTAAAGCATCTGTGAGCTACAATAAGAGTGGTTGTACATAGTGCAATGAATTGAAAAGGCTTTGGATGGTGTCCTGGGGAATTGCTTGCCAGATGGCTTGTTTGGATGTTTCCGTAGTTCATTGGTATTGACTGCTGGAGGACTTTGATTGGTCAGTTTGTAAGTGACCATATCCCAAATATGTTCAATAGACAACATGTCTGGCAAACAGATAGGCCAGGGAAGAAGTAGTAGTTGCTGTGCCTTGAAGAGGATTTGAACATTCCTGGTAACGTGGGTTCAGGCATTGTTCTACTGGAATATAATGACAGGAAGGATATGACTTCTGTCTCTACAACTTTTTTGATGTAGTGGTCACTGTTGAAGATTGCCCTCAAATCATAGCAGGTGAGATTATGAATGGTATCTAATGGCACCTCACATTATCTCATTTGGCATTCAGCCAATATGGCACTCTAAAATGCAAGCTGAAAGATGGTGTTCACCATACCTTCTAAAGCTCATGTGGCCATCATTGTGGTCCAAATCGGAACTTGTCTGAAAACATGACTTACTGCTAATCAGCATGCTACTGTTGCCTGTTTTAGTGGTTTAGGGTCAAGGGAATCTGTACAAAGGCACATGTGCAATCAGTTCCCTTTGAAGCAAGCAGCATCAGACTGTACTGGCAGACAATATTACATCTGTTGCAGTACTCCACTGCTGTGTTAACACTTGGAATGATGCAGAATGGCTCATCACTGTCATATGAAAGAGATGTCATCATATTTTCTAGTCCACTGCTGAATTTTCAATGCACCCAGTTTCTCCAGTCCACTGCCGCCATATGCATCACTGTCATGGGGTTATGTCCTGCAGGAGCAACAAAATTGTGGTATGAAAATCTACCTTCATGCAGGCCAATCATTCATTCACATTCAAACTCTGTCATTTGTTGGTATTGTGTCCTTCATTGTTGACAAGGGATAGTGAGTGCTGGAAACACTTTTAGGGTGCGACTATGCAGACGCGAATTTAGAGCGAGCGAGAGGTTACGAGCGATTTAGTTTTCGCAAAGGAAAACCACGCACAAACGCGAAGCGAGAAATAACGCTGGCGAGAGCGAATTTCTGGTTCTCGCACATATCTGACAGGTTTGATATTTATCGCGTCTCGCCTCTTCTCGCCACATATTCTTACTTTCTCGGAAAATTCGCTCGCTCGCGTCTGCATAGTTGCACCCTTACAGTTCATATCCACAATGTACTATGTATATGGTACCTAAACAACCCTGTATTTATACCCCTACTGAACAGCTAAGAGGGTGCTACTGAGCATATATGTACAATCACTGCAATTTTGATCATTTGCATACCACACCCTGATTTACATATCCTGTAAATTTCAAGCTAATATCACAATTTCTTCATGGTGTTACAATTTTCACAAACAATAGAGTACTTTTATACATGTTATATTTATTTCCTATAAACTTATACATACATACATATAAAGAACAATTTTGCTGATAAACATGATATTATTGTCATCTAAAATCATCATCATTATGAAAACACTAATTTAATAAAACAGTTGCCAAATTGGACATAAAACAACATTAAAAAGTTTTTAAGAAGCTTCTTTAATAAATCAGTGTCAATAAAGACATTTTTTTCATAAAAACAAGAAGTAAAAATTAAGCAAGTGTGGTAGCCAATAATTGAAGACTACTATCTAAGACATCAACACTATATGTCAATCTTACTACTTAAATATGTTATAATTCAATGTCACTTCATGCCAACATTTATTATATGATTATAACACTTACGTGTTGTGGCATTACAGGAGTGGAGTCTTGGAGAATGAACTCGTCTGACTTTAGAAAGTGAACTCGTCTGCTAGTACTTTCAATAGTATATAACTACCGTCTTCAGGTGGTCTATCGAATACAACAGATTAAGATTTTCAAACTCTAATCCGACAGTTTCACAAATTTCGGATTTTCGAAATTATCAAACAATATTTCTGACATTTTAACTGATTTTTCATTTTCGAATCTTATTTAAAAATCCTTCTGTGCATCATAGCGCGTGGAAGGAAAACAGTTTTAAATAAGCATGTTTTAGGAAGTATATGGCCATAAAAGTGCCCAGAACATGCATAAAGTATAAGATATGTCAAAAAGACATCTGAGTAGCAAAGACTTCAACATCGTGGATTGAGTTGTTTAAAAGCTGTTACTCAAATTTCTGGTAATTCGAGAGTTGGGGAGTTGCACGGTTCAATGGCAGAAATATAGAGACTCTCCCAAACAAATAGCTCTTTATGTTTGTTGCGGCATTTCAGTAATTTTGTTTTGCTCCAGAGCAGCTGGTAATTGTGGTCAAGCACTTTCTTTGCTAACTCTGTAACTGGCCTGCTGTTTTTGATGTCTTCTTGATGTTCAAGAATATGTGAACCTAACCTTATAGCTGTGGCCCCTATATAACTGATTTCTTCACCTGACAATACATGTTTTAGCAGGACTTGGTAGATTCCTGATTTTTCATTCCACTGATATCTGTCCCTATCATTACATAGCAGTCTTCTTAGACTTGGTGGCAGTGTTATTGTGAGAACGAAACCATTAGTTCTAAACATATGTGCAATTTTTAAAGAAATGGGGCCTAAATAGGGTATTGGGGAGGATGTGCTATTCTTAGGTTTTCCTTATTAGAAAGAAAAGATTGCGGAAATAATTTATTCTTAACACGGTTTTGAAGAAATGTAAATTTAGAGTGTGAATAACCAGCCTATAACATGGCATTATAAATGATAGATAACTCATCTTCCACTAGTGACTGAGTAGAAGGAAGAAGGTATGCCCTCAGTATTAGAGAAGAAATAGCAGAATTTTTGTAGTGTGATGGCTGGTAAGCAGTAGCAGGTACGATTTGCGGTGCTTTATTATTTCTATGATGTACAGTGAATGTAAGCTCCGGAGACATACATATGTCTAGATCCAGGAAGGAGATTCTATTGTTTTTTGCTCTTCAACGGTAAAATTAATTGAAGGATAAATGGAGGCTAACATTTGCGTGAATTGTTGTAAATCCTCATTGGAGCCATCCCACGCAATTAACACATCATCGATGTAATGTATATACATGAGAGGATACTGGATAGTTAAGGGGGCATTAAAAACTCGATGTTCTATATTCTTCATAATCAGTTCAGCTAAAACAGTAGATAGTGGGGAACCCATTGGTACACCTTGCGTTTGTTTATATATTTTTCCATTAAATTGGAAATAATTATTATGAGTGACAAGAAAAAGAGCTTCTCGCAAGTGTAGAACATGTGATATTGGGTGACTAGAATTGAGGAATAGAGTATTTGCCAGCATGACAGCCTCAAAATGCAGAACAGACGGAAATAAAGAAATGACATCGACTTTGTAAAGTCAGTATGAATTAGAGGGGAGGTTTCCTAATTTTTGTAATTTGTAGCTTTAGCTTGGTAACTTTATCTTCAATGGAGGCATGTGTTACAAATTCAGAAGGCAGAATCAAAGAAGTGATATGCTTTGCTAGCGCAGCCTCAAGATGGTATGTGGGATGGGATCTTTTATTGACTAGTTGTCTTAGCAGCCAGGAAGGTTTATGCATTTTTACCTCGAAAAATAACCATCCACGTAACAATAACAATAAAATTTTAACTAATTCAACTAATTACATCTTTTATTTTTAATTGTTAAAAAATCATTAGTTGAACTTTATGAAATATTTTAATTTCTCTATGTTAAATACTGCATAAAAATTTAATAAATTATAAAATTATAAATTTTAATTTAGTTTATGGTTTTATTATTATTTAATGATAAAAATGTTATATTAATTGTAGCATAATATTCTACAGTATCATACAATACTGTATTTATGTAATGAAAATTTAAAATTGGAATATTTTTTTTTGCAGAATTGGAGTATTCTTTTAACTTTGTGATTTTAATTGCCGGTTTCATAAGTAGATCAAGTTATCATAAATCTCTTTTCAAAGAATCAATTTCTATAAATAGTTTACATGTAATGGGTGAAACAGATCAAGTAATACCAAAAAGTAAGTATATTATTTAATTATTATCTATTAATTTGTTTGTAAAATATAAGCAATATAATATTATATGCAATCCAAAATTTCTTTAACGTTATCTTCCGTGTAAATACTAAGAGTGCTTTTTCCATGTCAATTCTGAGATTTGTCAGACTCATAATGAAAGTTGGGTGATGGAGATGGAATCCAACATATCCAGAACAGATTGTTCCTGAAGTAGTAGATCTAAGGTATCCTGGGTTCCCCAGAGACTGATATTTTTGTTGCCTTAGCTACCTACCATTGAGCAACTGATGATATTGATACAATATGTTTAGTAAAAGGCAACAACAATACAGGTATAAAAAATTTTAAATATATTCGAAAGGGTTAAATGGTGGTATGGAATGAATCCTTATTAAGCTGACCACAAAAAATAGTTACCTGGTAGGGTGGTCACCTTATAGAAATTTGTTTTGTCATGAATATAGAAATACAGTATGTTATATTCTTGGTGTAATGGATATATGCATACCAAATTCATGGTGTAATGGATATATGGCCTTATATTTATAGTACTATAATTATTAAACATTATAGTCATGCAGCAAAACAGTAGACATGAGTCAGCCTGAGCTGGATGGGGAAATATCAGATGAAAGAGATGGAAGGAGACATGGTTACTTCCTTGGGAGTTGACACATAGATCTGATCTTTTTCAGCTGTTTTGTTTTTTACATTTCTGAAACGTTTTTTATATTATCTTTGTCATAATTTTATTGTTTTATATTATTTTACAAATTTTATTACTTGCTCCTAATTACTCACATGATTCCTTTCACCTGACATAGACTCTTCCTGCTTGGATGATGCATGTTGTCTTTTGCTGCATGGACTATAATTATGATAAGTTTTTTAAATTTGTGCTTATTATATGATTGTTATTATGTTAAGTACAAGTGTACAGTACAGCTTATCATGCCAGCTTGAAATAACTTTATCTATAGTTTTAAGTTTTTTGGACTTTATCCACAGCCACATTTTTCTACTTGAGTTAATAATTCTATCAGTGAATGATTGCCAAGTTCTGTAGAAAGTGAACTGTGCTGTGCAATGCTTGAAAGCATGTCTTGTTGTACAATTGATTCACTAGTAACAGAACATTCTTGATTATTCATTTGACAATTATCCTCAGTTTTTGTCACTTTCACTTGCAATAGCATTCCAATTTGTCATTCTTGGTGAAGCACTTGAGTTTTTTCAATTCCATCTGTATCAACATTTATTGTGGTTGTCTCACTGGTTCATTGAGAACTGGAATGTAATCATCCATTCATCTATATCAGGAATGGTAAACCTTTTTGAGCCTGTGTGCCATATAGTAAGTACACTTAGCTTTAAAGGTGTTTATGCTTTAATTAGAATAAATGTAAAAAAGCTGATTGAAAAGAAGGATGATTGAGTGATAAATCAAAAGAATGGTTGAAAAAGAACAGATGATAAATCGAAATCTTATGATACATTTATATGATTGCATATTATATGATGCAATCATTGTATTTCTCCTTATGTTCCACTTTGGGCATGTGTGCCATAGGTTTGCCATCCATTATGTGATCATCACCATCCACAGTATTTGATGACACAAATCCACATTTCACAAAGTACTTTTTGATAGTTTCCAGTTTTACTTTTTCATCTAGTTTAGGACATAGGCCACATTAATAAGATGCATTTCAAATTTATACGGACACGAAAAAATTAAAGTGAAACCCAAATTTGCTGCATTAAGTGACAAATGTTGTATTAAAAATAACATGGATTTACATGTTTCTACACTGCAAAATAAGAATTTTAATTAAACATTAACATTTTGTCATTGAAAATAATAATTTTGAAAATTTTGTACAAAAAAACTGTTACATATTTGTCCGGACAGGTTTCAAATTGCAAAGTTTTCTTACAATTTAATGGCCAATGTAACCATCATTTAAATTAATTACATTAAATACTCGATTAGGTATTGTTTCAATTAGATTCTGAAGGGATTCAATCTTAAGTTTATCCCAAGCATCTGAAATTGCTGCCTTCAAATCATGAATTGTGAAAAACTGCTTTCCATTGGCATAAACTGTACGAACCATCATTGCCCAAAGATTTTTCATCGGATTCAGGTCAGGGCTTCTAGCAGGCCATGTCATCAGATTAATATTTTTACGTTTAAACCACATTTTTGTTGATTTAGAGGCATGCACAGGGACATTGTCTTGTTGAAAGATCCAATTTGGTTCACAAATATTTGGTCCAGCTTCCAATAAATGATCTTCAAGCATGCCTTGATACTTCTCTGAATTCATTCTTTGAGTTATAAATGCTAAATCTGTGGTTCCATTGAATCCAAATGCACCCCACACCATTATTGATCCCCCACCCATTTGGTGTTTTGAAAATATTTGTTTTTTGGTTCTTAAATCGTGCCAATAATACTTCCAACCATCTGGACCATCTAAGTTGAATTTTTTTTATAACTGAACAAAACTTGAATCATTCTTTGGACCATGTCATGTGTTTTTGTGCCCAATCAAGTCTGTTACTTTTGTGCTTTGCTGAAAGTAATGGCATTACAGCTTTTTTTCTGAATTTTAACATTAGAGATTTATTTAAAACTCTCCACACTGTTGTGCTGCTACAAGGCAAGTCTAATTCTTGTTTTATTTTTCTTACTGATGTTTGTTTTGTGGAGCAAACCTTGATGATTTGTCTACAATCTCGAGGTGTAAGCATTGGTTTTGGACCTGTCTTGAATTTTAGTACATCCTTGCCACTTCTTTTTGATAAATAATCACCAACAGTTAATTTTGGACGATTTATATATGCTGCAATTTCTCTTATTGACTTGCCTTGTGATTTATAGGCATCAATCTGCCCTTTTTCATAATCAGATAAATTCTTTGTTCTAACCATTTTAGAACTTTGAACAACATAAAGAATTTGTATTGCAATTAGATATCTAATTTGCATATTTTAATGCTTGAAACTAAACAATATTCTATTTAAGTCATGAAATGAGTGGCTGTCCAGCTAAATATGTAACAGTTTTTTGTACAAAATTTTCAAAAATATTATTTTCAGTAACGAAATGTTAATGTTTGATTAAAATTCTTATTTTGCAGTGTGGAAACATGTAAATCCATGTTATTTTTAATAAAACATTTGTCACTTAATGCAGCAAATTTGGGTTTCACTTTAATTTTTTCGTGTCCATATAAATTTTAAATGCACCTTAATAGTAGTTAATTCATGGATTGATGTGGTTTCATCCATTTTTGCAACCAGAGAATTTATCAGTTTCTTCTAATAAAGGATATTAAATGTGCAAATGACATCTTAATCCCATGGCTGCAAATGTGATGTCATGTTGGCATGAAAGAATGTCAGATGTCAAAACTATTTTAAATATTTTATGTGTGTACATATGCAATCATCAAGTTTACTATTCCCAATTAATCAATGACATATATTTATCATTGATTAATTGGGAATAGTAAACTTGACGTATATTGAATTATTGAATATATTCACAATTACATTGTTTGAGCGGGAACATATTTATATATTTTCTTCAAATTTTTGTTTTGTTCTTCTGAATTCATAATTACTTTTTATATATAAAAAATATGTAAAACCTCTGGTAAGAAAGCTATTGAAGTACTGATATCTGGTATTTTTTCCAGATATTCAATAAGAGAGAGATTTGTTGGGGTATTGTCATGAGCTGAATTCTGGTCATTCTCTCTCATCTTCAAGTGACAGATCCTGTTTTTGTGAATAGGCTTATCATTTATTAGAACTGTTAACGAACAAGAAAAACTTCTGTATAATATTTGTAAACAACATAAATATTATTTCCAAATATAGTAGAATGCTGATTATCTGTGGTAATATGGACCTGAATAAGTGAAAACTTGGATAAAGTGAACAGCCTTGACCATTTCAAATTAAAAATTACAAATATAAAATATTTAATGGTATCATTTTTAAGTCTCCTTTTATGCTTTAGAGAATGTAATCATATATAAGAACATTTTTATATTATTCGTAATTTTTCGTCCGATGGTTCTTTTTATTTTTTACATTATTCATTAAACAGCTAATACATAAGTTACAATAGTTTTAAGAATAAATGTATATTATTGGGCTGCAATTTTCAAACTAGATCTTTTAGTTTTCCACTATTCGCCATCTGTGCTTCCTTAATCTCAGAAATGGAGTTAGAGGAAAATCAAGACCAGATATGGAAAGGTTAGGGATCAGAGGCTCTGGTTAACTATATGGGAGTCAAACTTAGTCTGGACCAAAAGTCATGTGATTTTTTCATATTAAAAATATGATTAAAAATTGCAACCTGGCATTGTGATGATGTCATAATAAGTAATTGCCCATTGTAGTTACATTTTAATATGAAGAATTTGTCTCACATTAAAGTTAAATGACAAAAAAATAATAAAAATAAATTATTTTGTAACATATATATATAAACTGTTGGCCATTAAAAATACTACACCAGGAAGGAAAGCAAATAGCAGAATTATATTTATTGTACATATACAATATAATGTGAAAGACATGATTAAATTGATACGTAATTTTGTGGTACAGAGCATGCAGAAATTAGTACCCAGTGCAGTGGCCTCTGGCAGCAATAACAGCTGTAATCTGGCTGGGCATTGAGTCAAACAGAATTTGGATGGCAGGTACAGGTAATCCATGTGGTTACAACTTTATGCCAGAGTTTGTCTATTGTACTGGATGGTGAGTGGTGATATGCCAGTTTCTTGGCAACCACTGACCTGACATTCTCAATTAGTGACAGATCTGGAGAATGTTCTGGCTAGGGCAACAGTCAAACACTTTCTGTATTCAGAAAAGTCAGGAGAGCATGAGCAATATGCAGTTGTGCATTGTCCTATTGAAAGGTAGCGTAACAAAGGCCTTGAAGATAGCACATAGTGATGGGCCTTAACACATTAGAAATATAATGGCAGCTGTTCAAATTATTAGCTATGAAAACAAGAGATAACCAGGATGTGTATCCAACAGCACCCCACAACATCATTCCAGGTGCTGGGCTTACAAGATGATGATGAATGAAAACTGGCAATGATCATTCCCTTGATGCCTCCATACAAGGATATGGCTATCATGATGCTGTAAGTAGAACCGGGCTTTGTCTGAAAAGACATGATGCCACTCCTCTGTCCATGTTCATCATTGAACACATCATTTTATGTGTGCCTGTCTCTGATACAGTGCCAAGGGAAACCACAGTAATGGTCACCATACTGATAATCTGTGGTGCTGCAGACATCATTGCACTGTCTGTGCAGACACTTGTTGTTCTGAAAATGACCAAAGTTCCTGACTCAGGATACATGACGTGGCTGTAAAATCCTGCAAGGCCATGTGGAAAAAATGTCTGTTTTCTTGGGCCTTACTGATCAATAGCCGCTGAGATCCTGCACAGTGTTCTGGCCCTCATGAATCCATCGATTCCATATTCTCATGACAGTCCTGGGATCACAATCAACACAAGCAGCAATAGTGTGGAACAATAAACTGCAGTCCCTGTAGACTATGCTTCTGCATGATCAAACTCTGACACATACTGGTAGGCATTCCTCCTCCTTACACATGCACTGACGTGTGAATGCGATTTCCATGTGAGAAACTGGCTTTACAATCTTCCTGTTTATACAGATTATAGATGGCCTTACTCCTACCTGTTTTCTGAGCATACATTGAAATGCTAATCATTTGCATATCCCAGCATGTTGTACCTTTCATGCAAATTTTATATTTGTAACATGTTACCTTCATGGTGTAGCAATTTTAATGGCCTACAGCAGGGGTGTCCAACCCGCGGCCCGCGGGCCGCATGCGGCCCAAGGCNATTCAAAGTAGCCACGAAAACAATTAGAATGCTCGCACGGAGTTACGCGGAGGTATAAAAGAACACACCCTTTATTACATTTCATGTTGTACGAGGGTTTTACCCAATTCCCGAACCGTGTTAGTGAACCCATGCTATAAAAGCACTGTGTTATACGGGAATGTTCCCAATTCTTAAACTGTGTTAGAGTGAATCGGTGCTATAGAAGTGCCATATTATACGGGGGTTACCTGTATGTGGAAAGTTGTGTAGTGCTGCGCCACTATACTTCTTGTGTTCGGCGAGTGTATGTATACCCTTCTTGCATTAGGTCCATTATTTCGTACCTGGTATTGTATTTGTAATCTTTGTTTTTTGCTCTTCTGAACCACCTTTTTTTTGGGGGGACACAGCCGCCTTGTTTCAATTGGCTGTGCGGTGTTCACGTGTGGTGGTGACGTGGCACGATGGCGAGAGTTATAAATTGCCATACCACATGTGGAAGGACCCTCTTTTTGCTGACTGAGACTTGGGCTAGACAGGCGGAGGTACGCTGGAGTGTGCAAGAAGGAGTACGAATCGGTCGCGACAAAGGGACAGAAATACGCCATGAAAGGAATCAATCTGCATCGTCAAAACCACATGACCGAACCTATTTGTGAGAGGACCCTGGAATTTAAGGTGAAGTGTTTGTTCAGATGCGTACAGTAGTTTCAATGAGGGAGCTGCTTCTGTGAAGTGATTGTAAAAAAGTACTTTTCTTCTTCTTTATAATCATATCTGCGAAAGGAATAATTACTAATTGACGCGATCACGTTTTTTTATTTGTACCTAGTAGTGATAAGCTAAAGTGTAGTTATATTGCCAATTATTAAAAATTTTATTTCTTTCAACCCAAATCGTTTGTCTTATGTAAAGTCCTCAAGTAACAATTTTTACCCGACCTTTTGTCCGGAGTAATCTCGATACTCCTTTAGACATTACAGTTGTCTTGTTGCACTTGTGTTTAGAATAAAACATCTTTGTTCTTATAAATATCAATCAGCACTTCTTGTATTAAATTTCATCTTGTAAATAGGAAAATGTGATAAAAGCAAACAATTCATTGTATTAAATTCTCATATTGTATATAGAGTAATCATAAACTGAAATTATATTGTAATATAAATATATAATAATAATTAATAAAGAGGGCGTATCCATCTGTCAAGGCTGCTGGTGTCTTTTCTTGTGCATCTGGTCATCCGTATTAAGAATAAAAATTAATTGTTTTTTTTTTATTACTTACTAATACTAAAAGCCTAAATTTGTTATTATTAATTAATATAATTTATATTGGCAATAACAATAATAACAATTATGCAACGTTCTCCACTCAAACGGGGAAGACCTCCATTAAATCGTGCCAAACCGGAAAGTAAGAACCAGTTTTCTTCATCAAATTCTAGAACAATAATGGACTTTAACTTCAGCTCAGAAAAAAAACCTTTATGAAGAATCAATTAATGAAGTGAATTACAACCTAAATTCATCACAGACAAATGCAAACAACACTCCAGGTGAGTCAACCATTTCTGAACAAATCTCAATTAATAAACTGGATAACTCTCCAGACACTTACTTCAGTGTTATGGAATAAAATATCGGATTTGATTAACACCACTAATGACATACACTTTAGTCAAATGGTTATTATTAAACAAGAACTTAACATTATTCACGAAAATATTCGTGAAACAAGGGAAAATCAGAAAAAAATGGAGGAGCTTGAAACAACAGGTAGAGAAATTACGAACTGACAAAGATTGTATTCAATTTAAAATGGACTTGCTAATAAACGAACATTGCTATAATAACATAATTACATATAATTATCCAAATCATAAAATCACTTCAAGAGCAGAAATACTTAGATTTATTACTAATATATTAAATATACAAAATATAACTCAAGAAGATATACTAGAGACGGTTCAATTGTCTAAAACGCCAAAGCTAACAATAAGAAGTACGTTTAGCAATAATCAAATTAGAGATCTTATCTTCTTTGCTTTCATACGAAAAAAACAACAAAACTACTAGAAGAATAGCATAACATACAAATTTCTCTGGACTTAACTAATAACTCAAGAATTAAAAGGAAACATCTGTTACCAAATTTTTATGAACTATATAAACAAAATCCTCAGATTAAACTGTGAAATGATATCTTAATAATCAATCATGAAAAGTTAACCTATAGCTTAAGCACTGGAAAACTGGTACAAATAGATACTTTTCTTCCATCATCAAGAATAACAAGTATAACTAAATGACAAATTAACAAGCATGACAAAACTCAATCATGCAAATCCTACTCTAACAACCAATGCCTCACAATTATTAACTGGAATAGTCAAGGACTCAAATACAAAATACCTCAAATAGATGCCTTTAACTCTAAACATGAACCAGATATCATTTTGCCATCACTGAAACCTGGATAACTTCTGAATTAGTCTACAAATCAAGCTTCTTTGAAAAATTTACAACAGAGTCAGCTTTGGCAAAAAAGCTATTAGGCCCAGGCCGTCCTAGTGGAAGTCTTTGCTGGTTGGTTAGTGTTTTATGGCACAAGGGCCACAAAGGCCAAGCTGTGCCGTGCAAAGGAAGTCTTTGCATACTAATGAAAAAAGGTCTTTGTAAAATTCTACAAATAAAATCTTACAATTTCATCATGTTCCTCATTCAAATCAACAAACCTACTCTTGTAAATATTATGAACGACCTAATAATTTTAATGCTTATTTATATTCTACCAGATGACACAATAACTTTAAATGAAACATTCAAACAAATAGAGATCTGGCAATATATGACTCCATAATATTGAGCGACTTCAATGCAAGAAGTGCTGATAAAATGGACTCCAAATATAATGGTAATAATTTCCTAATACAAAACACCCGTCTCTCGAAAGATAATCATCTAAACGGACTCGGACAAAAATTAATCGATGCAATAATAAACCTTAAAGTATGTATAATCAATGATAGAATTAAAACTGATATACCCGCAGAATATACTAGCTTAACTCATACTGGAAAAACTATTGACTATACGATATGTTCAGAATTATTATTGGATGGCTGCTTGGACTTTTTCATTATCAACTTTGATATTTTCGATCATTTTCCCACAAAACCAAATTTTTACTATTTTTGGAAAAAACTCTGATAACTTATCAAACAAAAAACAAAGAATACATTACAAAATAAATAAATATGCTAACGAAATTGGGAATCAATTCAACAACATCCCAAAAGTTACAGAAAACAATAGTGAAGAAATATACATGTTAATGATTAATATAATGAACAAATATATATATGTTACCGGCCAAACCCGATTTTAGGCCAAACTAGTTTATCCTAGGCCAAACTAGTTTGTCCTACGCGTGTCAGGATAAACTAGTTTAGCCTAGGACAATCTAGTTTGGCCTAAATACTTTAGGCTAAACTAGTTTGT
The DNA here is from genome assembly GCF_000671375.1 of Centruroides sculpturatus. Lineage (NCBI taxonomy): Eukaryota > Metazoa > Arthropoda > Arachnida > Scorpiones > Buthidae > Centruroides > Centruroides sculpturatus. The sequence continues at coordinate 455,534 of NW_019384591.1, read as the reverse complement.
CCTAGGCCGAACTGATTTATTCGTTGCAAGTGATAAAATAAACACTTAACGCGGGGATTCCCCTCTCGCGCCCCTTTCTATCGAGCTTTCGTTGTCTACGCTGCATTTTTACAAAATGGCTACTTTATCTGGGTCGTTGGTAACTAGTAATGTAAAATTAATCATATATTTCTGTCCGATATAATGATATATATCATAAAAACAGCACATCTCTGAACCTTAAAAGTACAATTCCAGAAGATTTTAATGCAAACACAAACGTTTTCGATCTACACAGGAGATTTTCCTCAGGTTACAGCGTTCTCAAATGGAATGCGGTAATGAAACATTCTTAAGATTATTTGAAAAACGTATAAACGAGAATTTAAAAAAAAATTTAAATATGAACTATGTGATATATGCTGCTAATAGCTGATAATCGAGAAATTTTATAGAAGGGGAACAATTATTGCCTGCGGGACACGTCATTATGTGGTATCGAAACAAATGAGCGAGATCGTTCTATACATATTTCTGACCATTATGTTATAAAACATCAGCTCTGACATCCCCCACAAAATTACTGGCATTTTAAACTTTAAGGAAAAATTCTTTAAATTGATAGTATAACTTCTTCATGTAAAGTTGGACAATGGGGAAACTTTTGCCAATTCTTAAGTCTAATCCACTCTTTCAGAATTCGGAGAAGCTAATAAATATAACTGACCGATTTTCGAATAATCATGTTTTTCATGTGGGAATAGACGAAAACTTATATTGGGCTCCCGTATGACTTCGAAATTTCAATTTGGAACTCAACAGAAGGCTTCTCTATTGCTATTCATCTTTACTGCTAATACACAAAAATGATTCAAATGACCCAGATAAAATAGTTTTATTTTTAAACACCAGAGGGCGAGCATTTGGTGAAAAATGCGAACTCACGCACAATCGTGTTGTGACTTGTGTACCTAAGTGCAATTTGCGAAGCTATATTAATTTGATTTTTTGAACGTACTAGTTTAAAGTTTTGTGCTGTTTTTCATATTGTTGTTATGGATGAGCCATCGTCTAGTGTTAAAGTTGATCAGTTAAAATGGATAGAGCGGTTTTTAAAAGAAATTTTGCACAATGAAAATATAAAATCATCTCATTTTAATTTTTTAACAAAAGATAAATATTTAGATCTACACAGGAGATTTCTACAAGTGGAAGAGGCTGAAAAAGCTCAAATTAAGACACCACTTCATCAAAGGCGATTAAACAGATTTGCAATTTTAAACATTGGTTTTGTTAAAAAACTTGTCACCCGTAGTGTAGAGAACATAAAATACTTTATTCCCGCTGAGGAATTGTATGATGTTATTGATGCAGCTCACAGAGCTATTGGACACGGCGGACGTAACAGATTATTGGCTGAGACATCTTTAAAATATGCTAATATCACAAAACAGATGATTAACCTATATTTATCTATGTGTGTAACATGTCAAGAAAAGAAGACAAAAAAAAAGAGGCTTAGTTTCTAAGCCAATTTTACATTCTGAAATGAACAGTAGGTGCCAAGTGGATCTCATTGATTTTCAGACTCAACCTGATGGAAAGTTTAAATTTATCATGGTCTACCAAGACCACTTGGCCAAGTTTATTTTGCTTCGTGCTTTGGAATCTAAACGAGCTGAAGAAGTAGCCTACCATTTGAATGATATATTTTTGACAATAGGTGTCCCGTGTATTTTGCAGTCAGACAATGGAAGAGAATTCGTCAATCGTATTATATGTGAAATGACGAGTCTTTGGCCAGAACTTAAGCTAGTGCATGGAAAACCACGGCACAGCCAAAGTCAGGGCTCTGTCGAGAGAGCCAACCAAGACGTCGAGAACATGATCAGTTGTTGGCTAAAAGATAATCACTCGACTAAATGGTCAGAAGGATTGAGATATGTACAATTTATGAAAAATAGGGCCTATCATTCGGGCATAAAACAATCGCCTTACAAAGCTATGTTTGGAGTTGAACCCAGAGTTGGTCTTTCAACGACATCACTACCACCAGAAATAATAAAGGATATTCAAGATGAAGATGACGTTCAAAAACTTATTGAAACTGATTTAACCCATAGACATACAAATGATCACAATAATTCAGGAGATGATAGTGATTGTAATGATATCGAAACTTCTAAAATTGGTGATGATATCCAAAAGGCAAGACAAACAGCTGCTGAAAACCTTCAGAAACAGGCAAAAAAAATGAAATCTGCTTCTGACAAATCGCATCCACCAGCTAAAGTGGGAGATAATGTGACTGTGCCGACTCCTGATGTAGACAGAGGAAGGGGCGACCTAAGAAATGTTATTGGCGTTGTTCTTGAAATAAACAATGATGGCCTGTACAAAATTGGAACTAAGCATGGAATATTGCAGACACTCTATTGCAGGTTAGTTACGCATTTTATTTATTTTTTTCTCAAATTACTTCAGAAAAGAAATTATTTTTTAATGATCATGTTACTCTATTTCACTGTCAAATCTGAACTGATTTCGATGATTATTGTTTTTAAATTTGGAAAAGGTTTTCAAGTTTTATGAATTTTTTCAGATAGGGTTTTAGTATAATATTTACTTATAATGAAGGCCTGATAAAGATCTTCGAAGAAAAAAAGCGCAATGTTAAACGCTGTTTTGTTTCGTCTAAAAAGCATGAATATGTTATGTAATTTGGTCAAAATAAAATATTTGTTTATTACAGAACTGAATTCGACATTTGTACTCAAAAATTTCTACAAGAAAGTGATGTTAATCAAGATGTTCAAATCTCACTAAAGACTGCAGCTACCAAACATTCAGTTGGGACAGGACAAGATTTTATACGGTGCACCTGTACCAAAAGTTGTGCTACAAATACGTGCCAGTGTAAAAAAAAATGATTGTCTGTAATTCGAAATGCCACAACAGTACACCCTGTAAAAATAAATAAAATATTTAATCTTTTATTTATGTTACACTGAGAAGCACTTGAATAAATATTGTTCATCTAATTGATTTCCTTTTAATTTTATTTTAACCATTAATATACTTGAATAATAATTTTAAATCAGTTCGGCCTAGGACAAACTAGTTTAGCCTAAAGTATTTAGGCCAAACTAGATTGTCCTAGGCTAAACTAGTTTATCCTGACACGCGTAGGACAAACTAGTTTGGCCTAGGATAAACTAGTTTGGCCTGAAATCGGGTTTGGCCGGTAACATATACATGAATAATGGAAAAACGAAACTTTACAATGATTTTGAACAAAGTTGGTTTAATTTTGATTGCTACAAAATGAAGAGAGAAAAACAATTTAAATTAAAAATATTCAGATTAAATTCTAATGATACCAATTTCAACAACTACAAAGAAGTCAAACGAATTTACAATAATTTAATTAAGACAAAAAAGAAAAATTACTTCAGAAAGTTTGAACTAAATTTAATTAAACATAATAAAGACGACAAACTATTTTGGAATACAGTTAGAAGATATCGACTCAAATCTAACGTAAGTGAAAACTCACCTTTAATTGACTTTGATACCTGGAAAAACTTCTATCAACGTTACCCAACAATCTGTTTAAATTCTTCAATAATATATAATACAAAGGCCTATAACAAATATTTGGATGCTGACTTTACAATTGAAGATTTAAATGATGCAATTCATAAAACAAAAAACAATTCAACTCCAGGTCATGACAACATCCTTACAAAATTCTTAAAAATGCTGTCTGATAGCTCTAGATTAAAACTACTCAATCTCTTTAATATTACGTACAAAACAACTTCCTTTCCCGACTCTTGAAACACAGTTATTTTAACTATGCTTTATAAAAGGGGCAACAGGTCCTCTCCAAATAACTATAGACCTATTGCACTGTTATCAACATTAAGAAAATGCTTTATGTCAATGATGGAAATTAGATTCCAGCAATGGACTAAAGTTAATGACTTAGAAGCCAAATTTCAATATGACTTCACAAAAAATTAAAGGAACTGAATCTGCTATTTTTATTTTATTAATGATAATTCAACTACATCTTACAAAAAAACACAGAAAAGGATACGTCACATTCATTAATATAAAAAAAGCCTTCGACTCAATCTATACTCCTTTACTGATAAATGAATACTGATGAATTAAAGGCTTGTGGTGTTAGTTCCAGGTTCACGTCAACAATAAATAAACTTTATAAATTATATTATTAAAATCAAACAAGGCAAATTTATTTCCCCTTCATTAACTCTTTCACATGGAGTGCTCCAGGGATATCCCCTCACACCATATCTATTTAATTTCTCTTTATTGGGCATTGACCAACTTTTTAACAATTCTTCTGATGGCATTGAAATAAATAACAGATCTTTCAATTATATTCTTTTTGCTGACGATCTTGTCATATTAGCCCCAAATAAAATATCTTTACAGTGTAAAATTAATCAACTCAACCTTTAGTTCAAATCAATATTTATTGAAATAAACAAGGCAAAAACTAATATTGTCATTTTTCATAAAAATAATAAATTATCTGATAAAGATAAAAAAATTTATCACAAAAATACTCTACTGCAAACAGTCAACAATGTCAAGTATTTAGGCGTTGTATTCGATTGGAATCTAATTTTTAAAACCCAAATGTCAAAATTAAATATCAAAGTTAAACAGGCAATTGATAATCTTTTATTTTTATGTTTATCAATGAAAACCTCAAATTTAAATATCCATCTGAAACTCTAACACTATAGTAAACCCTATCATAAATTATATCATATATTATGCAAGCCCAATCTGGGGCTTGGATTATTTATACAATCTTGAAACTCTGCATATTTACTTCCTTCATAAGTTATTCGAATTAAAAAAATACAATAACTGGATATGCCATTCATCATTAAACAAGTCGGACTTGGACCTTTCCTCATCTACTAAAACGAATTATAAAATTCTACTACAGACTCAAATATAAAAGTGATGATAATACTAGATTTTATATCAAGAAATGGTAAAACAGAGCAAAAACGATAATAATAAACAGCTATGGTAATATAAATTTTGTAGAATATTAAATACATTCGGAGTATCAGAACTACTATTTACAGACTCAACCCAGGACTGGAAATACAGCTATTCTCTCTTACTAAACTCCACAATATCTCAATCAATTAATAAAGATCAGCTTTTTCTAAACCAAAGCAATTACCATCCTTGGTATATCAACATACTTAATATCCCCTCTTCTCAACCTTGAGCGTGGCAACAATCAATCTAAATATAAAAAGATTAATACAGTAGAGCATCGATTATCCAACCTCCGATTAACCGTCACCTCGGTTAACCGACCGCATTCTAGTCGGCAAATTCAAATGTCCGCTAGTGATGTGGCACTACAATAGTTGGCTTTGTCTTCGCTACTTTAATATTATTTTTACGTTTTAGCTGGCAACACTGGATCGACCATGAAAGGGAGCCAGTATTTAAATGAGGCTTAATTTTCTAATTTTTAACGACACAATAGTGACAATTATTANTAGTGATAAGTGTAGTTATATTGCCAATTATTAAAAATTTTATTTCTTTCAACCCAAATCGTTTGTCTTATGTAAAGTCCTCAAGTAACAATTTTTACCCGACCTTTTGTCCGGAGTAATCTCGATACTCCTTTAGACATTACAGTTGTCTTGTTGCACTTGTGTTTAGAATAAAACATCTTTGTTCTTATAAATATCAATCAGCACTTCTTGTATTAAATTTCATCTTGTAAATAGGAAAATGTGATAAAAGCAAACAATTCATTGTATTAAATTCTCATATTGTATATAGAGTAATCATAAACTGAAATTATATTGTAATATAAATATATAATAATAATTAATAAAGAGGGCGTATCCATCTGTCAAGGCTGCTGGTGTCTTTTCTTGTGCATCTGGTCATCCGTATTAAGAATAAAAATTAATTGTTTTTTTTTTATTACTTACTAATACTAAAAGCCTAAATTTGTTATTATTAATTAATATAATTTATATTGGCAATAACAATAATAACAATTATGCAACGTTCTCCACTCAAACGGGGAAGACCTCCATTAAATCGTGCCAAACCGGAAAGTAAGAACCAGTTTTCTTCATCAAATTCTAGAACAATAATGGACTTTAACTTCAGCTCAGAAAAAAAACCTTTATGAAGAATCAATTAATGAAGTGAATTACAACCTAAATTCATCACAGACAAATGCAAACAACACTCCAGGTGAGTCAACCATTTCTGAACAAATCTCAATTAATAAACTGGATAACTCTCCAGACACTTACTTCAGTGTTATGGAATAAAATATCGGATTTGATTAACACCACTAATGACATACACTTTAGTCAAATGGTTATTATTAAACAAGAACTTAACATTATTCACGAAAATATTCGTGAAACAAGGGAAAATCAGAAAAAAATGGAGGAGCTTGAAACAACAGGTAGAGAAATTACGAACTGACAAAGATTGTATTCAATTTAAAATGGACTTGCTAATAAACGAACATTGCTATAATAACATAATTACATATAATTATCCAAATCATAAAATCACTTCAAGAGCAGAAATACTTAGATTTATTACTAATATATTAAATATACAAAATATAACTCAAGAAGATATACTAGAGACGGTTCAATTGTCTAAAACGCCAAAGCTAACAATAAGAATTACGTTTAGCAATAATCAAATTAGAGATCTTATCTTCTTTGCTTTCATACGAAAAAAACAACAAAACTACTAGAAGAATAGCATAACATACAAATTTCTCTGGACTTAACTAATAACTCAAGAATTAAAAGGAAACATCTGTTACCAAATTTTTATGAACTATATAAACAAAATCCTCAGATTAAACTGTGAAATGATATCTTAATAATCAATCATGAAAAGTTAACCTATAGCTTAAGCACTGGAAAACTGGTACAAATAGATACTTTTCTTCCATCATCAAGAATAACAAGTATAACTAAATGACAAATTAACAAGCATGACAAAACTCAATCATGCAAATCCTACTCTAACAACCAATGCCTCACAATTATTAACTGGAATAGTCAAGGACTCAAATACAAAATACCTCAAATAGATGCCTTTAACTCTAAACATGAACCAGATATCATTTTGCCATCACTGAAACCTGGATAACTTCTGAATTAGTCTACAAATCAAGCTTCTTTGAAAAATTTACAACAGAGTCAGCTTTGGCAAAAAAGCTATTAGGCCCAGGCCGTCCTAGTGGAAGTCTTTGCTGGTTGGTTAGTGTTTTATGGCACAAGGGCCACAAAGGCCAAGCTGTGCCGTGCAAAGGAAGTCTTTGCATACTAATGAAAAAAGGTCTTTGTAAAATTCTACAAATAAAATCTTACAATTTCATCATGTTCCTCATTCAAATCAACAAACCTACTCTTGTAAATATTATGAACGACCTAATAATTTTAATGCTTATTTATATTCTACCAGATGACACAATAACTTTAAATGAAACATTCAAACAAATAGAGATCTGGCAATATATGACTCCATAATATTGAGCGACTTCAATGCAAGAAGTGCTGATAAAATGGACTCCAAATATAATGGTAATAATTTCCTAATACAAAACACCCGTCTCTCGAAAGATAATCATCTAAACGGACTCGGACAAAAATTAATCGATGCAATAATAAACCTTAAAGTATGTATAATCAATGATAGAATTAAAACTGATATACCCGCAGAATATACTAGCTTAACTCATACTGGAAAAACTATTGACTATACGATATGTTCAGAATTATTATTGGATGGCTGCTTGGACTTTTTCATTATCAACTTTGATATTTTCGATCATTTTCCCACAAAACCAAATTTTTACTATTTTTGGAAAAAACTCTGATAACTTATCAAACAAAAAACAAAGAATACATTACAAAATAAATAAATATGCTAACGAAATTGGGAATCAATTCAACAACATCCCAAAAGTTACAGAAAACAATAGTGAAGAAATATACATGTTAATGATTAATATAATGAACAAATATATATATGTTACCGGCCAAACCCGATTTTAGGCCAAACTAGTTTATCCTAGGCCAAACTAGTTTGTCCTACGCGTGTCAGGATAAACTAGTTTAGCCTAGGACAATCTAGTTTGGCCTAAATACTTTAGGCTAAACTAGTTTGTCCTAGGCCGAACTGATTTATTCGTTGCAAGTGATAAAATAAACACTTAACGCGGGGATTCCCCTCTCGCGCCCCTTTCTATCGAGCTTTCGTTGTCTACGCTGCATTTTTACAAAATGGCTACTTTATCTGGGTCGTTGGTAACTAGTAATGTAAAATTAATCATATATTTCTGTCCGATATAATGATATATATCATAAAAACAGCACATCTCTGAACCTTAAAAGTACAATTCCAGAAGATTTTAATGCAAACACAAACGTTTTCGATCTACACAGGAGATTTTCCTCAGGTTACAGCGTTCTCAAATGGAATGCGGTAATGAAACATTCTTAAGATTATTTGAAAAACGTATAAACGAGAATTTAAAAAAAAATTTAAATATGAACTATGTGATATATGCTGCTAATAGCTGATAATCGAGAAATTTTATAGAAGGGGAACAATTATTGCCTGCGGGACACGTCATTATGTGGTATCGAAACAAATGAGCGAGATCGTTCTATACATATTT
>NW_019384591.1:399494-439498 GCF_000671375.1 Centruroides sculpturatus | reverse complement strand
AAGTAGGTTAATAGCGATATACTAATATACTAATTACATGGGATATAATAATATACTACACTAATAATGGATTTTTTCATACTTTTCGGTTATCCGACTTTTCAATTATCCGACCAACCCCAGTCCCCAATTGAGTCGGATAATCGATGCTCTACTGTAATTCAGCTACATCTCAACAAATATTCTCTTTTCATCAATAGAACTTATATAAATTTTTCAAATACTTGCTGCCAGTTATGTCAATCCGAAGATTTTTCTGCGCTTCACCTTCTGCAAAATTGCCAATCTCTAAGATTGTTTACATAGACCTCTAAATAATCTACGTAAACAATATGATATAAATATATGTAACAGTAGTTCATCTCTTGACTTTAAAACTAACTTAAATTGCATCAATAGAAAGGATGCTTATAAAATCTTTAATTACTTTGTTAAATTCACTGAAAAAATTCTCTGTAATACTTAATTATTTGTGTTTCATTGCTGATATAAATTTTTAATAATTTATATTTATAACACATTCTTAAGGCACTTCATACTAATGATGTTTATATATATCAGATATAATTTTATCATCACTCAAGTGCTCTTGTTAAACCATGATAGTTTATAATCATTACACCTATCTGTATTACAATCATGTAAACTAAAATATTAAATGATATTGTGTAAATGTTTTCCCCATTTATAGGGAAAATTTTCCTTGGAAATAAATTTGATTTAATTTAATAATAATTAATAAAATTTACTAAAAATTAATATTAAAATAAAACACACAACTTTAAAATTTAATGTTTTTTTTAATTAAATTTCCATTTGTAATTTATTCATATTTTATATCAATATAAAAACAGATCAGTGAATTAACTCTAATTTTTGAAAATAAATCAACAAAAAAAAGTTGGAAATCCCTGATTTTATAAAATCATTTAAAATAACTTTACAATTTCGGGTTCCATTAAATATCTTTTGTTTCTTTGCTTACTGCATGTGTTCAAAACAAGTAGTAGCAACGCATAATTAGGTAATATAAATGTCACCTTTATAGAACTTTTCGAACAAAGATCAAACATAATGTGTGTTAGACTGGATGTAGCTTTTCGGAGATTAGTAAAATCAAGTTAGACTCGCGTAACTGGTTATATAACAAAGAACAAAGAGTGCACAAAAGATTACACAGTCGTCACTCCCGGAAGGTCAGCGCTCGAAAGGGGAGAGTGAAACTAGGTCACCTTGCCCGAGGGGTCAGGAGCGCCACCAACCTTTTATTACGTCATAAGAACGTTACAGCACATCGCGATCGTTGATTCCAACACACCCCCTCAACGATTGATCGTTAATACAATCCGATATCGCGAGTAAATTTCTTAACTTTATTAGCGTCTAGCGGCTTCGTTAACAAATCGGCCATCATCCCTTCACTCGGACAATAGATTACAGTAATTTCTCCCGAATTCTTTAAATCACGTACAAAATGGTATTTTGTGTCGATATGTTTCGTGCGCTGTTGTGCTTTTCCTAATTCTAAAAGTCGAATACAACTTTGATTGTCCTCAAATATTTTGATAGGTGCTGTAATCGGTAGATTTATTTCTTCTAGAAGTCGTTTCATCCATACAGTTTCNTTAATCAAATAAATTTAAAGAGTAAATTAAATTATGTATTTCACTAATCGAAATTTACTAATTATACTAATTCGAAATTAAAATCTTGGATGTAAAAGTTGACATTTTATATATTTTTGCAAGGAGATCGATTAAGAAATCTTTTCTGAGAGTTTCCTTGTCAAAAATGTACATTTCAACGATTCTTTGTCCTGTGGGATTTGCTTTGGTTGTCGACCCTTCTGTCAGAAACACTCTTACAACCGAACAGTCGGTTGGGGAGATATTGGAAACGGATATAATGTAGTTCGTAGGATATTGACATCCGAGCACCACCCATGTCAACCCGTGCGAGACACCTGCTGTGCCACACTTATCCTCCTTGTGGGAATAATAAGGAAAAGATGGTAGGCTTACAGAGCCCGAAACCATTAAAGGAACCTTTTTTTTTTTTTTTTTCTTTTCTTTTGTGTTCTCCTTACGCTTAATTAGTTGTTGCCGTAACTGGGCCCATAACCTGTTAGACTGGATGTAGCTTTTCGGAGATTAGTAAAATCAAGTTAGACTCGCGTAACTGGTTATATAACAAAGAACAAAGAGTGCACAAAAGATTACACAGTCGTCACTCCCGGAAGGTCAGCGCTCGAAAGGGGAGAGTGAAACTAGGTCACCTTGCCCGAGGGGTCAGGAGCGCCACCAACCTTTTATTACGTCATAAGAACATTACAGCACATCGCGATCGTTGATTCCAATAATGTGTCACAAACTGGTGCTGATTTCTTTAACTATATTCACAGCTTTTCCAGCAAATAAATTTTTGTTTAAATCAAATGTTTTCAGCTGTTTATTTAGCCATTTTCAGGATACATCTTTTAGAAATGTATTATTTTTTTATATGTTCTAAAAGATGTATCCTGATGATGGCTTGCATAGACAACCAAAAACATTAGATTAAACAATAATTTATTTACTGAAAAAGGTTTGTGTGTGGTTAAAAAAAGATCTAATATGCTATAATTCAATTTTTGTCTTAAAGTTAACCAATTTAATCAAAAAAACATTCAGAACTATCATAAAAATTTCAATATACAAATTCATATTACAATAAAATATAAAGTTAGACTTGTCATTAAAAAATTTAGTTATATAGTTTAAACAAATATATAAAAATAATCATAATTATGCTAAGTGAGATAGCTAATGGAAATTTTTTCAAATAAGATTTTCCTATACCAAAAATTAGATGTCTACTAAATAAAAGGAGTCTAGCAAAGTCAACAAAGATAACAATCTCAATACTTATGAGAGATTTTAAAGATCTAGTAACTTAACAAAGTGAATCTAAATTATTAACACAGCAGCCTTCATATGTTATTTACATTCATAAATTATTGTTGCTATATGTTATAGAATATTAATAAACTTCAATACACATCATATATTTTAATCATAATAGTTAATTTACATTATTATAAAGTAAGATAATTAAACTAAAATAATTGTAGGAATGTAATATCATAGATAATTTACAGATAGAAATATATTCCCATCACCAAAATAAACTACTAAACACAAAATCTTATCTCCATTTCTTCCTCTCTGTTAAAGTTGAATGTATCACAAACTTGAATTGTTTCTTAAAAGAAAGTATCATTCAATGCATACTAAAAATTAATTGATTATAAAAAATGCATTAAGTAAAATATAAATTATTAAATGTTTTTATAATAATTTTTTATATTAAACCATTAAATATAGAAAGTTACTTTTGTACACATTTAAATAAATGAAAAAAATAAATTACTTTTATGATATTCTCTAGTATAGTTTTACATGTTGTTTTCATATCATTTCGCTTAATGTCTTTTGAACGGGTCAATACTCTGTATCTGTTTAAAAAATCCTGATATGACCATCTGCAAAAAAATAAATAAAAATAATTAATGAATTTATTTATTGCATAATATAAGATTTATATAAAAACTGAATCAAAAGGTTCACTCTAGAAAATTTCATTTGATCCATCATTCAAATGAAATTTTTAATTTCTTTTAAATAATGGATCAAATTAATTTAGAGTAAGTATGAAACTCTTAGATAATCTAATTTAACTTCAACTTAAAAAAATACCACTTGAAATAACTCCAGAACTTTGTTCACTTTATGATTATTTGTTAACAAATAAAAAAATTCCTGCAATCATTCTTCGCATACCTGCTGACATTCCAGAACTTTCTTCCAGAGCTCATAGTATTAATGAAATTTTCTGTAATCTCTATATCAAATGAAAATAGTCAAAGTCAATAGTCAAACTATTTTCATTGGATATAGAGATTACAGAAAATTTCATTAATACTATGAGCTCTGGAAGAAAGTTCTGGAATGTCAGCAGGTATGCGAAGAATGATTGCAGAAATTTTTTTATTTGTTAACAAATAATCATAAAGTGAACAAAATTCTGGAGTTACAGTAGAGCCTCGATTATCCGACTCAATTGGGGACTGGGGTTGGTCGGATAATTGAAAAGTCGGATAACCGAAAAGTATGAAAAAATCCATTATTAGTGTAGTATATTATTATATCCCATGTAATTAGTATATTGCTATTAACCTACTTCGCATTGAATTTTCATTGATGTTTGCCTAACAAAAATTTCTAAAGTAATAATTGTCACTATTGTGTCGTTAAAAATTAGAAAATTAAGCCTTGTTTAAATACTGGCTCCCTTTCATGCTCGAATGAGTGTTACCAGCTAAAACACGTAAAAATAATATTAAAGTAGCCAAGACATAGCCAAATATTGTAGTGCCACATCACTAGTGGACATTTGAAATTTGCCGACTAGAACGGTCGGTTAATCGGGGGTCGGATAATCGAGGCTCTACTGTATTTCTAATGATAATGGCTTTTATAATGCAAAGTATCAAACTGGAAAAAGAATTTGGAATATATAAAAAAAATCTTGTCCTAGTTTGAAAACATTTTTCAAACATTCCCATCTAGGGAAAAAATTTTCAAACATAGTAGAAAAAATAAAATTAAAATTCTTTACTATTTTGTTGGGCCCCTTCTTTGGCCTTAATAACAGCTTTAATGCAAGATGGTACTGACTTAAGTTCTGAGCAATAATCATCATTAATTTTCTTCTAACTATGCAGAACAGTAGCTTTCAATTCTTCATTTGTGGTAAGTCATTTCTCATCCACTAACATTTTCAGTTTAGCCCACAGATTTTCAACAACATTTAAATCAGGACTGTTTGGTGGCCAAGGTAAAGATTTAATCTCTCTTTTTTTCAAAAATTCTTACATTTTTTATACAATGATAATTTTAATTTTATCAGCCTAGAAAACAACTTCCTCATCCCCAAATTGATTTTCCATCACAAGAATCAGAAAAGTGTCCAAAAGTTCTTCATACACTTTGCCATTTACAGTTTCTTATAGAATGTGCAGATCTCCCTTGCCTTTTGCTAACATGCATCTCCATATCATAAGACAAACTAGGAATTTCTTCATATGCAAAAGACATTCTTGTTGAAACTTTTCATCTGTGCCAGCATTATCTCCACATTTAAAACAAAGTCTGCTCTTATCTGAAAAAATAACTTTATCCCAATTATTTAATAGTCCACTTTTTGTAACACCTTGCATATTCCATATATTTTTTTTTATGTGTTGTTTCATCATGAATGGTTTTATTTTGGTTTTACAAAACTTTTAGTGCATTTCACTTAATTGATTTCAAACTACATGATTGCAAACATTAGTATGGTGAACTTTCCACTTAACATTTAATTGTTTGATGTGGCTTTTTGATTTTGTAGACAGATGCATCTTATGACATGATCTTGATTCTTGCTTGTTGTGTTCAGTCAGCCAGTTTTCTTTAATGTTCTTACATATTCAAATTTCTCATATTTTGTCCAGGTATAGTTTACTGTTGAAATAGCACAACCAAGCTATTGGGAAACTTCTCTCTAAATTCTCTCTTCCAGAATCAAAGTCACATTTTAATCTTAAAAATCTTCACTATATTCTTTAACAAAACTCATTTTAAAGCAATAAAAATGTAAAAGCAATAAAAATGGAAATAGATGTACTGTACATATTATGTTCAAAGAACTAATTTGAATAAACTAATGTGATTATTGTTACAGAGTGTCTTAACATATTTATTTTCTATTATGTTCAAAAACTTTTTTCCAAGATGGGAATGTTTAAGAATTAGTTTCCAAACAGGGATTGGACAAGATTCTTTTTTTTTATATTCCAAATTATTTTTCTAGTTTGTTATTTTGCATAATAAAAGCTCTCATCATTAGAAATAAACTCCAGAATTTTTATTACTCTAGAATTTCTTGTTAACAAGTAAATAAAAACTACTACAATCAATTTTTGCATAGCTGCTGCTATTAAAAATCTTTTTTCTAGAGATTGCATAAAGATGGCTATAAAAATAACTTTTAGAATAAAACTTTTTTTTTATTATACAGATTCATAATTGTTATTAAATTTAGATACTTTTTATGTAAGTAAATATTTTTTTATTTTGAAAACTTTACTGTATCATTATTATATGATATTTTAAAAAAACTTTGAAATTTCTGTTTTTGACGAAGCCATAGTTAGAGGAGAAAAATGTAATTCTTATAATTTTATTTTATACTGATTTCAGAAAAAATATTACCCAATCTATTTCCTAAATAATTGGTGAATGATAAGTAAAAATAACAATTTTTAATAATTTCTTTATAGCTATCAAATACTACTCACAAAAGATAATCAAAAATGCATTCAATTCAAATTTGAAATTATTCATAAGGAATTTTGATTACCCAATGAATACAATACAGGCTACAATATTTTAAAAAATTTTTAAAACTAAGTTCAATTGATCTGATATAACTGTAAAAAATTAGAAATAATATTTTGTTGAATCAACTACATTTCAAAATTTATATTTACCTAGATTTTTATTTTAATATATTTCATTTCTTATTCAGTGAATATTAAATTATTTGATGATAATATTTAGAAAAAGACTGAAGATTTATCATTAGGATAAGTGACTTCAATGTTGATAGTAATAAAAGTTTTTTAGTTTACAGGAGAGAAATTGAATTAATAACAATTGATTTTCAGTAGAAGTATGTTTTATTGAGAAGTTATAATGAATTACAAAAATTCATTCAAAGAGAATCTTCATTATCAGACATTTCTGGAGCTTCAACATTAAAAATATGAATTAGAGAATTGATTGGAAGTATTAAAACTTTTAAAAATAATCAAAATAAAAATAATTCCAAAATTATCTAAAACATTTTCAAAACTTTCCAAACTCCAAACTTTTTACTACTCTACTATAGGTAAAGTAATAGAATACCTGTAATATAGTAGTAAACCTATCTCAAAAACACCTACTGATTGTCTTTATTTCATTAACCAATATTTATTTTATTATCTAAAATGGAAAGGGTTACACCTAAAAATTCTCCATAGGCATAAATATTTATGACTATGGAAAATTTTTATTTTTAACAGTTAAAAAATAAAAATCGCTTTTTTACATGATTTCTGGCAAATTGAAAATTTAATATTTTGATACTATATGCAACTCAAAGTGTTCTATCATTTACTATAATTCAGTCAAAATTGATGCTCTCACAATGTTATAAAAATCCTTTTAAAATGACATCCTTATGGTACTATCCAGTGTTCAAAAAATATTTAGCAATTTAAAATTTAAAGAAACCTGTCATTCTGAAAATTAATGTTAACTAAACATAAAATTATAATTGAAATATTTGTTTAGTTTTAACATATCATCTGTTAGTTATTAGACAAATATTTTAACAACAGTTTATTCAAAGAATTGCTGTTATAGTCAAATTTTTGTTTAAAAAATATTTACATGTTATAATCATTGTACATAAAATTTAATAATAGTCTTAAAACATAAAATGAGCATGAATGTATTCTTAATACTCTGTAGAAAAAATTTAGCTACAGTATTTGACTTAATAAAGCTGAACTGTGTTATACTTATTTCAATCATTTTTCGTTCTTGTCATTAGTAAAAAGTATAGAGATTGATTTTTGAATCAATTATGAAAATAATTCTTTTGATTAAATTATTTATTTTATTAAATATAAGTTTCTCTAGAAATGAAATCATTAGAAGTAATATCCATTAGCATGAAAGTTTCAAAAGCTTTTAAATTTTGACAATAAACCATAATAATTCTTACCTTGATGGAAAGCCAGCAGCACTAATTCGAACAGTTTCAAGAACACCACAAGCTCGCAATTGTTGCACAGCTCGACGAGATTCAAAATTAAACTGAGCTTTATCATCATTTGGTTTTATACATCTTACATAATGGGGAGTAGTTGAATTTAATGTTGACATTAATAATCCAAGTGATTCTCTAAACTAAAAAAAATATTTTTTTAATATTAAGTACAACTTACAAACACAATCAGTTTTATATAGGTAAAAATTTATTGTAACATATATTACCTATACTTCACATGTGTACATGTGTTTTATTTATTTATTTATTTATGCAAAAGTAAATCAAATTACTTTAACTAATATATTCAAGATTTCTACTCAAATTTTTGTTTTAAATTCAATGACTTTCCCTGTCTTCCCCTAAACCAACTTTGTACAAATTTTCTGACCTTCACATCCCTTACAGTGTGGCCCATTGACAAAATAAAACAGCATTTGACTTACTATGCATACATGCTATTGCTTCTTCAACTTTTTAGTTAGTTATTTTTTATAATTAACAGTTATATATTTTTTATAATTGCCAAATTATTAAAACTAAAAATAAAATGGTTTATTAAATTATAGTAGTTTATTCTGTTATTAATCCAACAACATAAATCTACATGGCTTTGAAAAATATAAAAAAAGCATTCATTTATTATTCATTAACA
The DNA here is from genome assembly GCF_000671375.1 of Centruroides sculpturatus. Classification (NCBI taxonomy): domain Eukaryota; kingdom Metazoa; phylum Arthropoda; class Arachnida; order Scorpiones; family Buthidae; genus Centruroides; species Centruroides sculpturatus. Next base: position 430,944 of record NW_019384591.1, on the reverse strand, counting down.
AATCCTGTTAATCCAGGATATTATTGTATTATTGAAATTATTTTCCTACCATGGCTATTTTGTCTAACTTCTAAAACACTCCTTTATATTATTTTAAATTATTTTAACTAAAGTTAATAGTTAAAACAGTTAATAAGCTAAATTACGTACATTTACAATATAAATAATTTCTTTAAATACAGAAACTATTCTAACCTCAGCACCGAGGTGAAATCTACACTACACTATCCAGAACCTGTAACTGGTGTGTGACACGCCAAGTGAATACACTCCGTCCAGGGAATTCCAGTTGACCTGAAGAAGAGCAAAGAGGTTGTTCAAAAACATTTATCAACAGCGGTATACAATATATATGCATCACACACCGGTTACAGGATCTGGATAGTGTGGTATAGATAAATAATTTCATTAAAACATTATAATTTTTTGAAATTACTTTAAAACAACACAAGCTGGGTCTGGGCACTGGTAATTAATACTGGCTTTATGTGCTTAGCCCATCAATGGCTAAATAGTTAAACACTGGTGGTAGGTTGCAGGTTTGCATCTCACCAATAGACTGACCACATGAAGTTTTCTGGGTTTTCTTCATGAATCTAGCACCAAAATAGAGTCAGTTTCCTATAGAAGGCATCCCTACCTGACAAATTGTCTAAGTATTGCATTGCCTTCTCCCATCAATCTATCCATTCTGAGATACTTAACTGCTTTCCTTATCTGATATCATTGAAAGCATTGTCTGAAAACACAAAAAATTGTTGTTCAGTCTGTAGTGCTGAACAGTGAAAATTTTCAAATTCAGTTATTTGATATAATTCAGATTTCTCAACAATGTGTGGTCTGCAAGCCTGCAAATGTGTTGACAGGGATCCTTGAATTTAGAGAATAAGCATATTATATTGTACAAATGAAAAAACATGTTTCTTGTATCATTTACCTTTATTAAAACACACATTAAAGTTTAAATTAAAAACATATCATTTAAATTAAACTGTTTAAAACAAAGACATTATTTTAAGAAACAATTATTATCTATACTAATATTATAGAGAGATAATGTTTGTAAGTTTGTTTGCAGCAGGTAATCTCCGAAACTACTCATCCGATTTCAAAAATTCTTTCACCAATATTTAGAATGGAACCTCAGGGTGGACATAGCTGTATATTATTCCATTAAACATTCATATAAATTAAAATATATAATCTAGGTTAAGGCTTTTATGTCGAACAGATGGCGCTATGAGTACGATGCCCTAAGTTTGCTTTTTTGTGAAAATGAACTAAAGCAGATCATCATCTATCTATCTATATAAAAAAAATGTAATGTTCATTTGTTCCTACCAATTCCTTTGAAATTTTGACACAACACTGCATTCGAATACACATGTGTTTTTATATACATGTTGAAATCCCCCTGGGAGATGGACAGATTAAGGCTTACCATAAATAATAACAATCCACGAAAAACCTTTTTTTACGAGTGTTATGTCACTATTAAATTCCACAAGTACTTTCGACCTCCACCGAGGTCTGCTTCAGGTGATGACTCAGTGGAGGTCTAAAGTACTTGTGGAATTTAATAGTGACATAACACTCGTAAAAAAAGGTTTTTCGTGGATTGTTATTATTCAACGCAGTGTTAAGTGGTTGGAAGTCGTTTATCTTAGCTTACCGTAAAAGAACTCTGCTTCTGTTTATACTATTTTAGATGCGGTTTTTTGCGTTTTTGATTGCGTTTTAATAGGGTACGTCAACAGAATATACACTACAAAGCGATTTTTTTATATTTTCCCCGTGGGGGAGAGGGACAGGATTAAGGCTTACCATGAAGAAATTGGCTTCTATTATACTATTTCAGATGCTGTTTTTTGCGTTTTTGATTGCATTTTAATAGGGTATGTCAAGAAAATGTACACTAAGGGATTTTTCGAAAAATTCCCCCCCATGGGGAAAGTGTTATACATTTATAATAGATACATTTTGAGCCACAACAACGCATGGCAGAGTCTGCTAGTTTTATACATATTTTCATTAAATTCTACTCTAGGGCAGTAGTCTGCCAATTTTTTTTTTTATTCAACAGGTCTACCAGAAGGTAAAGTTTGAGAAACACTAGGTTAATGCATGCCATTGAGATATTTTGTACTTAAGGCAAGTAGTTCTAACAATTTTTTAAAAATTGCACTAAGTTTTTCTTTACAATTTAAATAAATATATACTGTTGGTAATAAGAATATTAAAACTATTTCAGTGAAATGTTGACTTAGTGTGTGGGGGTGTTTATAACAGAAATGTAAAGAATATACAAATGCTACTCATCAATTTTGCTTTGTTACTGTATCTAAAAGACCAAGTTCTTAAGCAATTCTTTACACTTTGCACAATATCAAATGAACTAATTTTAATTTTTACTTTTTTTTTTCAATTTTAGATTTAATAAGTAAGTTTGATTACACATAAGACTTATTATTCTATTCAATTGTAAGATTGTATGTTAAAATCACTCAAAAGCAGACCTTACAAATATTTTTTATTTTCTGTTAATGTTCAGACAATTATTACAGACATTTACTTCTTTTACTAATAATGCAGATTAATTTTAAAAACTAATGTTGATTGTTTATGTGAAGAATATTATAAAAATGCAACAGGGAGAGCAGTATTGCAAAATGCCAAGGAATCAAACTAAGTCCCAAATATAACATACCACTATCAATTATCATTTGTAAATTTTAAAACAGCTGTATTAATTATGCAGCATTATGAATTTGAGAGAAAAGTCTTATAATAATCTAACATTAATAAAAATTTTTTTTAATGTTTTAATATCTCTTCTCTCTTCATTTTTCTTCAAGTTCCTCATAATTATCATTTACTCACTCAATTTGAGGGCAAGTGTGAATAAACTGATTAAAAAAATGATAAAGTACAAAAATGATAATTTTAATTTAGATGGTATTTATTTATCATTTTTTAATTTTGATGCATAACAAAACAATTTCTGATTTTTTTCCAGTTTTATTATTTTATAGAGTTCACAAAATTTATTAAAGGATAAATTTATTAAATATATACTTTTGTAAAAGAAAGCAAAAATGTAATCAAGAAGACATGTTTTGTACTAGACGGCGCTAGTTGGCTAGTGTCACATACTTTGGTCAAAGGTCACCTTCTTTGTTCTAGTTTGCTACATCCCTGTGTAGCACGTGTCTCCCCTCTCTTTGTGCATGTAGTCGTGTTACATATAACTGTGTATTTCCGTACATCGTAAGATATACGTTTACTTGCTTCATCTTCTGACAACTTTGTACATGGATAATAAAGAATTTGTTAATGAATAATGGCATTTTTCTAAAGCCATGTAGATTTATAGTTGTGGATTAATAACAGAATAAAAAAATTTTAATTTAATAAAACATTTTATTTTTTATTTCAATAACTCTGTGATTATACAAAAACATGTAACTGTTAATTAAAAAAATAACTAATTAAACAATTGAAGAAGCAATAGTATATGTGCATAGTAAGTCAATTGTTGTTTTCTTTTGTCAATGTGCCATATTGTATGGGATGTGAGGGTCAGCTGAATTTGTATAAAGTTGATTAGAGAAAGTCAGGAAAAGCCATGGAAAGCCATGGAATTTTAAAAAAATTTGAGTAGGAATCCTACACAAAAAACTATCTTGCAATTATTTATAGAGAATATCAAAAAAGGATGTATGAGAGAAGCAAGAACAATTTTCAATTTGCAAATTAGCTTCTGATGAATTTCCCTTGCTTAGATTGAGAAATTATGATGTTCTTAAGCTATAATAGAATAAGGCAAAACAAAAATTCAGCACAATAATTTTATTCATTTTAATTGATTTTAATATACTTAATTTTGCTACATAAATTTAATTTAGAAAAATATGAAGTGAGGAACTGATTAATTTGTTCTATATCTGTTTGCTTGTGACCTTTGTAATATTATCTGTTCTCATCTTAATTATCTCATTTCTCAGTCTTGTTCATATCCTGTCTCCTGTGCCACATTTTCTTTCACTTCTGTTACTTGCACTCCATTTTCTACTCTCTCTTCATTACTCCATACTGAGTCATTGTGCTGTAGAATACAAATGTTGTGTAAACTACAACATGCAGCTATAAGTTCTACCATTAAGTCTATGCGAGACATATCCAAATTTATTCGTCACCACGTGACCAAACGGTCAACATCGCGTCAGCGAAGATCACAATGACAAGTTTCGTCAGGACTGACACCACTGTGTCTTTACGGACAGACACAGAAACTGTTAGGTTCTCACGCAAACGATCACGTGTGTGAGTGAACGGATTCGGGATGGAGAGAGAGACAGCACACCAGAAGTGACTTATGCAGAGATGGGTTAACATAACAACTATTTAATGGGTAATTATAGGCCATTATATACAATTACATATTATACAACATCTCGATTTTAAATATGCTAGCTTTTAGATACATTTCTATGACTGATAGATATTAGATATATATATATTGGATATTAACGTTTTTGCAATTCCCGAGAGAGAATTTACAGAAGTTGCACGTGGCGATAAATAGCTTGTATGAAATCTTGATCTGCTGTAAGTCAGTCGAACACAAAAGAAGACAGTTCTGGATGACAGTTCTTATTTCTACAGTTCTTAGTTAACTAGATATTAGGCAAGGAGGTATCCAAAGGCAGAAATATATCCAAAGGCGAGGAGGTTATCCGAATATTTTAGCACTTGAGTGGTCCGATCGAGGAACTGGTGACGACTCCCCTCTTTGTTGTTCCGTTCTATATTTTGAACTGTTGAAATCGAGATATTAGGTCAAGAGGTGATGAGAAGGCATCATTGTTAGGCCTGAGAATTTAACAAATATTTTTTTTCCAGGTGCGAAAGTTGACAGTTATGTATCAAGTTTATAGTTACGATGCAACGTTAGGAACAAATAATGTAAACACACGGAAAGTCTGGATTCAGATCCTCACAATTGCAATAGAACAGAAACAAGATCTTTCAGTAAATTTTCAAATGTAAATTGACTTACTTGAAAATGTTCTTTAAAAACATCTGGCCTATATTCCAATACAATCTCTGAAATATAGTTTGTTATTTGCATATTGATTCCTTTCACTTCTTACTTTTATACTGTGCTTAATTAACAAAAATGAATTCTTTTTCCTTGGATTCTGAACCTAAATCTGATAAAATCTCTAAAATCACTCCCAAACATGCCACCATGATGGATCCTGTATTGTGTATAATATATTGTATATTGTGTATTGTATACTACTTTTATATTGTGTGTTAGTTGCAAAAAGCAAACTAACAAACATGACAGAAGCAATCTATATCATGTGACAAAGACTGCTCCAAGCTTACAGATTGATCCAGCCAAAACACGTATATGCAGCATAGGTGTGTATTTAAATATACCTATGCTGCATATACTTGTCAAAAGTTTAAATATGACTTTTGATACAGTAAGATTTATTGGTTCTGTGAAAAATTATTCCCTTTTATATAATTATTCCTACTTTAATAAGGATTTAAAATTATAAGCAGCGTGATACAGACAAATGTACACATATTAAAATATATTTTCATATAAAACTTATTCATAATTTTAATTTTACTGCACAATTCTTTGACAAGTCCCTTGCAAAATACTGCCTTTCACTTTGCATTATACAATACAGTGCAAATATCAACTTAGATGTTATAATGATGCTTGCACATATTTTGCATGAGAGTGATTTTCCAATCACTTCCAATATAACAGTCATTACAATCATAAGCGGAATCCTTGTGACTTCACTTATAAAGGCATTGTTCCCTGCCTAGCTGTATTAAAACCTAGAATTTCATGTGTGACAACACCACACAAGTCAGTTGTATTTCAAGGGTGCAGCAAATGTAATTTTAAGAGCATGGAGATAGAGGATACACAAAGATGTATCTTTGATGTAATTATCAATTTCCACAACTGTAATTTGTTTTGAAATAATATTATTACACTTTGTTTCATAACTCCTGAAATTCATTAGAAACATTATATGCATATTAAGGGGACATTAATATGATTAATATTAATATAATTTGAAGTAAAATATTTCCCCAAAAATCAAAACCACATTCAGGACAGTATGTAAACCAAATTAAATTGATATTTGCCCAGTAGTTTTTTTTTTACAAAAGTGCTCTAAATGCTTACACTTTAATTATAATCACCTTATATTAAGCAAATGATTACAGTTAATAGCAAATAATGTTAAATCTTATTGATTTATCAAAATTACAATATTGAAATTTGTTCTAAACTGTGAAATTTTCCTTGTTAGTCATATTTTCAATCTATTACTGTGGGGTGTGGATTTGAACCCAATCATGAACACATGATAAAAGTCAAAGATTGATTCCCTTTTCCTATCTCTGCCCCATAGCAGGAAAGACCTTCCCACAATAAGCAAACAGTTGTAATTATTTGTCATATATAATTTTGTTCAAAGTAATCAAATTTTATTTTGTTGAATATCTTATATAATAAATACCTGTGATCCAACAGTTTTTTTATGTTGTTTTTGAGATGATTTAGATGGAGCTGAAGACTTTGACCAAGATGCAGGTTTTAATTTTTTATTGCATTTATCTTCTTCAAATAACTCAGCAACCAATTCATACTAAAAAATAAAAATGCATGGTTATAAATATTTTTACAAATTAGAAATAAAAAGACTATACTATTCTTTTATTATAAAATTTATTAAATTTCAAACATTTACATAATCACAAATTTTTACTAATATTCAGCATTTTACATACAAGTTCTTAATTAAAATAATCATGTTTTACAGATAACTTTTTTTATCTAAATACATGCAAATACATATAAAGATAGTTATCTAAAAGTATTGAATGTACAGGTTAAACTATTATTTCAACACTATAACGCAAAACTATAACAAAAAATTGAATTCAAACAGAAAAAACTGTGTGGTTATTATTATGCTTTTTAAAATAAGTATGCTAGTAATAATTGGCATATTTATTAAGAAACAATGAAATCTCAATCAAATTAAACAAATGAGTCATCCAAATCATATATGTACAGTACATACAAGAAATCATTTGGTTCTTTCAAACATTTAATAATCAGCAAAAGCTTTAAAAATTTTTTCATAGTTTCAATATTTACTGGATCTATTTATAAGGGACAATTATTAAAATATTTACTATGTTTACTTTCATGAAACATGGTAGATATAGATTATTTTATTATTTCAGAAAAAAGAACAATTCTATATTACATTTGAAAAATCCAGGATACTAAAGTTCATTAATTAAAAACATGAACATTTTATCTTTTACATAATTTACTAAGATTGTAGTCTCAGTACAAGATTCAAATATAAGATTGAAAACAATTCAATTATTTTATTCTAGATTAATGTTTTAAAATAAACATTCTAAATAATTACATTTTTAGAGTTTTAGCATGTAATGTTTTTCTCTAAAAACAATGTATATTTTTTAAGTATTCAATACTCCTGGGAATAAGTTAACTCTTCAGAGAGTTAGATAAAATAATGCTATTGCTTTGCCACTACTGCTTTTCAAACAATGAAACTACAATCTTAATAAAAATTTAATAGACTAACTATGATCAGTGCAAAGTCTACTACAATCTGTGCCTGCAAGTTATAGTATTAATTATGATTTAGAATTTAGCTGCTGTTAAGATGAAAAATTCTATTTTACTCAAGAAAGCAAAAAATATAAATAAAATTAGATCTTAAAAAACAGTAACTGGAAAAATATTAAAATGTCCATGTAATAAATTAAATTATAGTAGAGTGTCGTTTATCCGAAACGTCGGTTATCCGAAAGAATTCCAGTCAGCAAATTTAAATTTTCGCTAGTGCTGTGGTGCTGCAATCTTTGGCTATATCTTGAGCTACGCTAATGTTTTTTTGTTGCTGTGTGTGTTTTAGCTGGCAGCACTGGCACTTTTGTGTAGTGTATTTCTGAAGACTGTGTGTCGTGCTGAATCAAACGTTTCTGATACTAGATTAACTTCTAAAGTATAATTTTTTTTTGTTTTTATATTTTTCAATATATTTATTTTGTTTGTAAAAAATAAAGAAATAATTTTTAATGATACAATAGCCATGATTATTATTTTAAAAAGTTTACATTAGGCTTAACATCGACGAAAATTCAACGCGAAGCAACACGCAACAGAGAAAAATTTCAACATGGGATAGGTTAATATATTTTTTCGTACATAATCGGTTATCCGAACAATCTTAGTCCCCAATTGATTCGGATAAACAACGCTCTACTGTATCACTCAAATATTATGTGAACATTAACAAATTAAACCCTTAAGCATAATATTTAATATACTGATATTCTAGTGCTGTTTTACTTTAATGAAATTTTCTATTACTTTTTAAATTGTAAAAATTTTTATATTTTAAGAAAGTTATCATTAAAATTATTTTGCACAATACCAAAACTATAAACAGTTTACCTAATAATAATGTTTTTAATTATTGAACACAACTGTTATACCTAAAAACAAATATCATGATAACTTTTATATGAAAATATTACATTAATTTTTTAAATGTTAAACTTTCAGCAGTGGGATAGTCAGGTATGATGCTACCCCAAAGTAGTGGAGAATAAACATGGGAAATTTTTAAAGTATTTTTCCATGTGTTTTTTCTCATTACCATTTCGGAAAAAGATTTTGTAAACAGTTATGTTTAGTAAAGAAAAGTCTTTTTTATTGTTACATAATTCATTTTTTATGTGAAATTTTTTTCGCAGTAGTTTTTGGCGATACCCCCAAAAGAATTTAACGGATATATCCATCCCTCACCACTGCCACACGATCGCCCTGGATGGATATATCTGTTCCTCACAGTTGAGTGGTTAATAAATTATATTTTGCTTTATTTTATAATAAGTTACTTACATGACTTGCAGTTAAAATATTAATATGCTCCTCCATCACTGTATCTCTGTTTTTTTCTAGAAATCCAGAACATTCATACTTTACATCATCAGCAAAATGTTTTATTATAAATGCTGTATTAGAAAGACGAGGTTTATCAAAATGTTTCCATTTTTTACAACAGTCATATAATTTCTGACACCATGTTTGATCTGTACCCTTAGGCATCTGTATGAAAATAATAATTTATAATTTGTTTTTTTTTAATTAATTATATTTTACTGAAACTTATACAAACCTTACACTCTTCATCCAACAAATCTAAGATTCCCAATTTACTTTCAATAAGATCAATACAAGGTTGATTATCATAAAAATCAATAAATTTCCATTCAATTTTTTCCTTTACATATTCTTCTTGTTCCAATTTAAAAACATGCTATATTACAAAAGTAATTAAAATATTCATTTCACATGTAATAAATACAGCAGTAATAATTTTTAAGTAGCTGTTAAACAAATATATGTGAATGCTAATTTATAATATTTTTTAATATTAATTGATATTACTTACAAGATTAAACTGCTGTTGAAGTTTTTCATTTGCATAATTGATACAAAATTGTTCAAAACTATTAATTTCAAATGTTTCAAATCTGTTAAAAGTTCAAAAAACATTTTAAATATTTAAAGCATTATATATAATAATGGAAAGCTACTGTTAAATAAATTCTCTTTGTTATAGTGTATATAAATATTAACTGTAATTGCTAATTTTATTTATTTGAAAAACAAATTGAATTACATTACTAATCTATTCTTGTGACCACCACTTCTGAGATATACTACCAGTAATTTTATTAAATAATTTTAGTAATTATAAAATTTATTAAATTTCAAACATTTACATAATCACAAATTTTTACTAATATTCAGCATTTTACATACAAGTTCTTAATTAAAATAATCATGTTTTACAGATAACTTTTTTTATCTAAATACATGCAAATACATATAAAGATAGTTATCTAAAAGTATTGAATGTACAGGTTAAACTATTATTTCAACACTATAACGCAAAACTATAACAAAAAATTGAATTCAAACAGAAAAAACTGTGTGGTTATTATTATGCTTTTTAAAATAAGTATGCTAGTAATAATTGGCATATTTATTAAGAAACAATGAAATCTCAATCAAATTAAACAAATGAGTCATCCAAATCATATATGTACAGTACATACAAGAAATCATTTGGTTCTTTCAAACATTTAATAATCAGCAAAAGCTTTAAAAATTTTTTCATAGTTTCAATATTTACTGGATCTATTTATAAGGGACAATTATTAAAATATTTACTATGTTTACTTTCATGAAACATGGTAGATATAGATTATTTTATTATTTCAGAAAAAAGAACAATTCTATATTACATTTGAAAAATCCAGGATACTAAAGTTCATTAATTAAAAACATGAACATTTTATCTTTTACATAATTTACTAAGATTGTAGTCTCAGTACAAGATTCAAATATAAGATTGAAAACAATTCAATTATTTTATTCTAGATTAATGTTTTAAAATAAACATTCTAAATAATTACATTTTTAGAGTTTTAGCATGTAATGTTTTTCTCTAAAAACAATGTATATTTTTTAAGTATTCAATACTCCTGGGAATAAGTTAACTCTTCAGAGAGTTAGATAAAATAATGCTATTGCTTTGCCACTACTGCTTTTCAAACAATGAAACTACAATCTTAATAAAAATTTAATAGACTAACTATGATCAGTGCAAAGTCTACTACAATCTGTGCCTGCAAGTTATAGTATTAATTATGATTTAGAATTTAGCTGCTGTTAAGATGAAAAATTCTATTTTACTCAAGAAAGCAAAAAATATAAATAAAATTAGATCTTAAAAAACAGTAACTGGAAAAATATTAAAATGTCCATGTAATAAATTAAATTATAGTAGAGTGTCGTTTATCCGAAACGTCGGTTATCCGAAAGAATTCCAGTCAGCAAATTTAAATTTTCGCTAGTGCTGTGGTGCTGCAATCTTTGGCTATATCTTGAGCTACGCTAATGTTTTTTTGTTGCTGTGTGTGTTTTAGCTGGCAGCACTGGCACTTTTGTGTAGTGTATTTCTGAAGACTGTGTGTCGTGCTGAATCAAACGTTTCTGATACTAGATTNGGGGTTTCGAACTAAAAAACCCCAAGAAATATCACACTATCATTAAAATAAAAAAAAAAATTAAATATGAAATCATCATTTTATACTAATGAAACCGTGTTTTATATTTCTTCCTTACACAGTCACAATGTAGTGACAACTTTCAAACACTAGGCAAATTTTTCATCTTTTTATTCAGTTGGGATGCTTTCTACAGCACACATTTTGGGCTCCTGCCCCTCCTCAGCCAACTTAAAATTTTTCCATATGCAACAAATACATATATACAGACAACACAACATTTTTAGACTAACACATTCAGATTGTTTTCTTTTGCTAACAGTAACCAGCATACTATTACGCAAATTGTCACTACATTGTGTCTGTGTAAGGATGAAATTATCAATTATAGAGAATAATTTCAATTCTTGTGATAAACAAACTCAAATATTTATATCATAACATATTTGTATTATACAAGAGAAGTAATTACACTTATATAAGTGTAATCTGCAATACTTTTACAATACAAATATTTTGTTTTTCTAAATTTGCCTTATGTAAACTTAGAAAAGCAAATTATAAAAGATAAAAATTATATCTATCCAAAATTCAGACAAAGCAAAAGAAGGATGACATCAGCAGCTAGTATATGTCAACTTTCTGACCTGAGAGAATGTCAACTTACACTTTCTCAGCATCAGTAGTGACATCTTTTCCATAATTTTTAGTCACCTCTAAGATATATGCTGCTTTGAATATGACAAGGAATGATTGATTCCAGTCAGTCATCACCTGTTCTTTCAAATGTTCAATTTAGTGTGTTTCTGTGCTTTTTTGGATTAGTGCTCTTCTGTGCCATCGGATTCCTTGTCATTCCTCTACTTGCTGCTTCTCTCCCAAACTGCTGTGTGAAGTACTACATTCTAAAGATCTTCAATGGGTATTCTAGTTTTGGTTTGTGAGGTACCAAAAATTCTCTCTCCGCGAAATGCAAATACCCTTGTGTTGTACCAACTTCATGCTATCTAATAAATAAATGTTTAAGTGTAGTAAATTGTGTTGACTGAATTATTTCCAACTGAATCTCATCCTTTCCTACTTCATCCTCTTTCCCATAGTCTCACATACAAGACCACATTATTGCCATCTAGAAAAATGCTCAAAACTTGTGTAGTAGGTGTAGGGTGTCAGAATTAACACAATACCATCACAGAAACCTTACAATATTGTTGAAAATCAGATTTAGTGGCTTTCTATTGGAAAAAGATTAATCACCAGACTACATTAGACATTGAGAGTATAAATACAAAAACAAGATCTAATATATGATCTCATTTTTCTATTTATACTCTCAATGTCTAATGTAGATCATATTAGATTTTGTTTTATATGGGATTTGTTTGTCAATAGGAATCGTGTAAAAGACATTCCACATAAACTTGTACTCCACCCCAAATAATCCCAAATAGTTGCATAAACACAATCATTTACAAACAACAGAAAATGTTAACGTACATTTAAAAAATTTACTGTTAAAAATGTTTTTTACTGTAATAAATGACATTTTAGTCTAATGTTTCTAAATTTAATGAAATCTCATTATAACAAACCTTGTAATTGTGAGCTTTTTAGAATAACAAACTTTCAGATTTCACCCAACTTAACCTCTGTAGGAACCTACAACAAAATCTTTCAATTCTATATACATGTGAAATCCACAAATTTTACATAGTTGTCGGGAAAAAAATTGTAAACATCTTCATTAGAAAAAAAATGGAGAGATAGAAATTAGATCGGAGGTCTCTGAATGTAATAACAAGTCAGTGGGACAGTTGACACTTAGCTGTCAAGAATGCACCGTCATAGTCAACAAAAATTGATCACATGTTAGATTTCCCACGACAATGATATAAAAGGTGCAAGCCACTGAAAGCTCAGGAATTTGCACATGGAAGTTATATTTGGTCATAGTGATTCCTCGTCTCCCGCAACGGTAGAAGACTTCGACAACGCCCAACACTTCCACAAAGAACTTTCATCATTGCATATAAGACTCCTCCAACTTTAGAGGTAATTTTTGAGCAGACTGCAAACTCTTTCTCTTGGAACGGAAGTAGTCATAGCTTTCATAGCATAGACAAGCAGTTGTCGATCATATTTACTTTCAAATCTTATGTTAATTGCATTTAACCTTAGTACTCCTGTATTTTAGTGTTAGCTGTAGTGATGTGCCGATCATTAAAAATGTATATCCGCGGATACAGATCATTAGAGTCTAGATCCGCGGATACGGATACAGATCTCAACTTTCGTACTCAGTTGGCGCCGGTGCGTGTGACCTTGGACTGATAGTTGACGCTTTGCGTTAATAACGCGACGTGTTTTGACTTGCACAGTGTGTGTTTTTGTTTATAGTGTGAAAGTGTGCTAAATTAGAATTCACCACAAAGGCAGACAGGATAAAGTAACAAAAGTTGATATAATTTTCCAATTAAGCTATTTCGCGTCTTTATAGTGTGAAAGTGTGATAAATTAGAATTCACCACAAAGGCAGACAGGATAAAGTAACAAAAGTTGATATAATTTTCCAATTAAGCTATTTTGCGTCTTTATACAGATTCTATTTTGAGGGATTCCAACTTCACGGTACAAACAGTAGCATGCGAAATTACAGCGATAATAATAGTTCGCTGTGTCCAAAGCACGTGTACAATACAGATCCCGATCGTGACAATATAACCCGGAACCTTAAAACTAACCTTAAACACTTACTTAACACTAATAACAGAAAAAGGGATAGAATTAAGAAGACAGAAAAAATGGTAGATAAGATAGAAATAGGGATATCTGGGGTTTTGTCCCTTTTTTCGGCTTGTTTCTTTATGCGTACTGTTGGGTGGGATAACACACGTCCTTCTCCTATAACTGGCCAGTTCTCTTCTTCAATAATTAGGATTTTTCCTTCCACAGTCGTCAATACGACCTTAAAACATGATCTTTTTTCTGAACTTATTTCTGAACTATCCGGTCATTGAAAATACGACTCCCAGTATTCTCACCTCGTCCGTACACTCTGCCGTCCGGTTTACGAATGACCTGCTACGTCACTTCTCTTTTTTCTCCGGCTCCTGTTTACACCTTTGCTCCTCAAATTTCTAGGAACTGCTCATCCCACCCAAGGGACAGGGAATAGATAAGAAAGTTCTAGAAGAAAATAGAACAATAGAACAAAGGGTAGAAAGAAGAAACGAAACTAAACTAAAATTAATATTTACAAAAATATAGCGTACCGCCACAATAGTTTAGTGCAGTGTTTCCCAACCTTTTTTGTGCTATGCCCCACCTAAGCCTTTCTAAAATTCTTATGTCTCCCTAACATATACAGCGGCTATACGGTTAACTTAAACTCTGGACAAGTCCATTTTCAAATTGCCCTCCTTAGCAATCCAATTGACCCTGTGGGGCGTGGGCCCCACGTTGGGAAACACTGGTTTGTGGCTAGTGTGACACGGGATAGCGTAGATTACGTTTGTGTTTTTGGAGAGTGTTGAGTTAAATTAAAATAAAAACGATGTCGACAAAAAAGTTTAGTAGTGTAATATGGAAATATTTTACGATAGTAAATGACGAATGTGCTATTGCTACCTATCTTTAAAATTTCATATAAGTAATGAAATTCATTAAGATAAAAGATCCGTTAAAGATCCACTAAAAAGTAACAGATACTAATCTTTTTTCCCTCGGATATCCGCGGATACGGATACGGATACCCGGCACATCACTAGTTAGCTGTATAATAAATGCTTTATTATTTTATTAAACCTGTCTCCTGTCATTGAAAGGACGCCTGCTGACTTTCTCACTCCCTCGCCACTTGATAAAAAGCCATCTGAATGACAAAGTGGGCAAGTTTTACCAACTTGACGTGTAAGTGGCAATTAGGGAATTGACCCTGTGCCCTCGTAGTCTCATATACATATTTATAACAAACTTTCAGTTTAATGTTCCTTTTCTGTCAATCCCACAGTAACATAATTCCCAAAACTTTCACTTAACAGCCACAACTGCATTACAACTTCTTTCCCTCTTCTTCACTATTGTCTTCCAAATGGTAAAGAACTGTACCCAAAGGAAAGGGAAAAACTCTGAAGCAAATAATGCATGTGCAGTATAGAGACACAAAGATGTTACCTTAACAAAAGTTTTATGTGTGTCTAAAATGCACGACTGTTACAAATTCAAATGCAGCAAGAAACAGTACTGCCAGTCCAACAGATTAACTACTGTGAGAAGTTTTGTCATACTGTGACACTACTACATTCTCCCCCACTTACATTACATAATACAGTAGAGCGTCGTTTATCCGAAAGCCAGTTATCCGAAAGCATTCCAGTCGGCAAATTTAAATTTTTGCTAGTGCTGTGGCACTGCAATCTTTGGCTATATCTTGGGCTACTTCAATATTTTTTTGTTACTGTGTGTGTTTTAGCTGGCAGCACTGGCACTTTTGTGTAGTGTATTTCTGAAGACTGTGTGTCGTGCTGAATCAAACGTTTCTGATACTAGATTAACTTCTAAAGTATAATTTTTTTTTGTTTTTATATTTTTCAATATATTTATTTTGTTTGTAAAAAATAAAGAAATAATTTTTAACGATACAATAGCCACGTTTATTATTTTAAAAAGTTTACGTTAGGCTTAACATCGACAAAAACTCAACGCAAAGCAACACACAATGGAGAAAAATTTCAACACGGGATAGGTTAATATATTTTTTCATACATAATTGGTTATCTGAAAAATAAGTTATCCGAACAACCTCAGTCCCCAATTGATTCAGATAAATGACACTCTACTGTATTGTCCTTCAAATAACTGGGCTGATAACGCTGCCTTGCAAGACAATGCAACCTGATTACTTCTGTTGGAGGTGAGAAAATATCTTTATCTTTGACTTGGGAGGGATACAAATTGCCCTCCCAAAGTGGAGGTGGCATTTCCTGAACATCAGAGCTAGATTGACCAGGAATGATATTAGGGAAGACCGTGCCATCTGTCGAGGATTCAGGCAAAGATTTGTCTCGAAGCACAATGTGTCTTAGGGACACTGTAGATGTCCACCCATCAGGGTACTGAATGTGAATGTAATTGGATAGCTAGACTTCCTCAACTAGAGGGGAATATTTATTTGCATGGTTATGTGAACATAGTATGACAGGTCCCAGTGACAGCAATTAAGTGGGAAGTCAAATATCCATTCCAGTCTTTTGGGGTATCTGAAAAATCTCTCATGAAGAACAGAATTTGTAGCAGTGCATAGGAGAGACCAAATAGTATGTAATGTATTGCCTAGTACATCTTCCCACTGATCAATACTTTGATTAGAAGAGCGGAGAGTCAAGGAAAATGTCTTCCAAATATTACCATTATAACACTCAACAAGACCATTACCCTGGGAATTATAAGGGGTGAAGAAACTAGAAGCAACATTAATAGAGGCGAGGAAGGAACAAAGTTCACAAGGTAAAATGCAGTTCCTCTATCTAAATGTTTGTATGATGGGATTCCAAAGATTGAAAACAGCTAATGAAGGTACTTGATAACAGTACTGTGCTGACATCTGGGCAGGGAATGCAAACGGGAATCTTGAATATTCATCTATTATTGTCAAAAGGTAACAGTTCCTTGACTTGGAAGGAAGAGGACCTTTAAAGTCAATGTCTAAACGTTTGAAGAGAGACATGGCATTAATAAGGTGGTTTAAAAGACCAAGAAATTTTGGTTTTAATTCCTCACAGGTAGGAAAAGAAGCAGTTAATTTCTTTATTTCCTCCAAAGAAAATGGCAAGTTCTTACTACATACCCAATAATAAAAATGAGTTACTCCTAGGTGGCAGAAAGAATTGTGGAGGAGTCTCTTCAAATCAGGAAGGGCACAGAAAATTCTTCTTAGAGAATCAGTAACAGTGTTCCAACTACCAGGGCAGTAAATAATATCAAACTTGTAACAAGACAGTTCCAATCTCCACCTTAGAATCTTATCATTCTTAATTTTACTATTAGATTTAGAATGAAACATGAAAACTAGAGACTTTACAGAATGTTGGTCAGTAATTAATGTAAAATGATATACAATTAAGAAATGTCTCCACTTCTTTAACACCTCAACTATAGCATATGCTTCCTTCTCTATGCTAGAGTGTTTTCTCTCACTACCATTTAAGGATCACAAGAAGAAAACCACAGGTTTACCTTCCTGGGACAATGTAGCACCAATAGCAAAATTAAAAGCATCTGTTTCAACAACAGAGAGCACATTGTCAATAACAGGAGTCAAGGTAGAACAAGATATTTCAGCTTTCAAATCTGAAAATATCATGGCTGCCTCAGCTGGCAGTGGAAACAACTTATTCTGGGCTAGAGGTTAATTTTTCTCACTAAATCCCTTTATCCACTGGGCATAGTGAGTCAGCATTCCCATTGTTTGGCAAAGAGATGTAATATCCGTAGGGAGAGGTAATTCTAGTAAGGGCTTTGGATGTTTGGGATCTGGTCACATAGCTCTCCCTTCAATTAGGTAACCCAGTATACAAATAGATTTAGAAGAGAATGAACATTTTGCTTTGTTGAGTGTTAAATTATACTTAAGGGTCATGTTCATAAAACGAGTAAGATTACGATCATGTTCTTCCTGAGTTCTTCCACAGACAGTATCATCATCCAAATAAGCAAATGTGTCAGCTAAGCCTTCTTTAGCAATCAACTGAAAAATAGAACATTGAAATCCAGCAACACCATTTGTGAGACCAAAACTAATCACCTTAACCATGTCGTTCCCAAATATTTTCGTGTTGACCTCATTTGGCCTGCCCTGGCAACCCTGAATATATTTATTTCTGCATCAAAACATTTTTGATACTAGATATCGCTATGCATCATAGTTTTTATATTAAAACAAACTTTCAATTTTCAATATATTTATTTTGTTCATGCAAAATAAAAAATATTCATTAGGCTTAACATCAACAAAAATTCAACATGGCAGCCACATGCAATGGAAAAAAATTTCACCATGGAATAGGCTAAACTGCCAGAATTTGTTACAAGCTTCAAATGCCATATATTGTCTGTCTTCTTTCAGAATGGGAATTTGATGGTAGGCTTGATGCAAATCTATCGTGCTGAAAACTTTATAAGAGGCTATTTTCTGAATCAAGTCATCAATTCTAGGGAGAGGGAATACATCTAATTCAGTAAACTTATTAATAGTGCAAGAGTAGTCTATAACTAACCTTTGCTTTGGACCAGGTACAATCACCACCTGAGCCCTCCATTGCATCCCTCAAATTCCTTTCTTCAATTATACCCTCAGCTAACAACCTCTTAATTTCTGTCAATGAAATCCTGATCTGGTTTAGAGAACCGCCTAGAAGAGATGAGCTGGTGGCACATTTGCAAACACTGCAGAACAGATCGCCAACGATTTATGAGAGCCACCAAACTTGAAGGAAACATCATTATGCAAAGCTAGGAAGTCATGTCCTAAAATTACATCAGCACATAGACCAGATAAAGCTGACAGCAAAACCTTTAGATAAGTATGGTCCTTTAAATTAATGAAACTATGCACCAACTCCTCACAGTCAAACTTAAGGCAGTTGTAACCATAGAAACTTGAGCAGAATGTGGAATAATTCTGAGGCGATGATGCAAAGCAAAGTTATAATCTATAAAACTTTCGGAACTGCCAGTATTCATCAGGGCTTGAGTTGAGATGTTGTTTAGCTGTATATTAACTGTAGCTCTAGACAAAGGGCTGTGAGAGACAGTTGTCAAGGTTACAGCGGTTGCAGATGGCTTACTCCCTTTGCTTTTATACACTCTACAAAAGTATCCCCTCTTTCCATATTTGTTGCAATCTTCATTTCTAGCAGGGCATCTGTTGCAAAGATGCTTCATTTGCCACAATAAGGACACCTATGTTTGGTAGCAGCCAGCACATGTGAGGGCAAAGCATTATCTTTGGTATTATTTAAATTCTCTTCTGCTGGCTCCTTTTCATTGGAGATATGGATAGCACTTACTGTACTAGTATTAGAGACAAAAGTTTTGGACTGAACACAGGTGGATTCTAAAGCATAGGCTTGTAATAAGGCGTCTACAAGTTTTAAAGTATGACTTTCCAAAAGGTGCTGTCGTATCTGAAGCAATAACAATCCTGCAATAAAAACATCACATACATATTCACTTTTATATTCTTCAACCAATTCAGAGATGAAGTTGAAGTCCTTACTTAATGTCCTGAGATTCTGATAATACTGGTCAATGTACTCACTGGGTTGTTGGCAATGATTAATTAGATGACGACGAGCGAAAACTACATTTTTAGGCTTCTCATATAGGACAAAGTCTTAATCGCATCCTCAAATCCAGAGTACTCTGATATATAAAAGTAGACTAAGGGACCAACAAAATTAACAAGACGACTAAACTTCCTCACATCGTCCATTTCTGTTGATGATACGAAGTTCTTGAAAGTTTGGTACCAATGGGACCACTAATATTTGAATTGACATTAAAATGTTCAGGTTTGAGTAGATTATCCATTCTAAATAGTTATGTAGACACGAATAAATTGTAGTATAAAGAGACAAAAACGTTACCTTAACAAAAGGTTTTATTTGTGTCTAAAATGTACAACTGTTACAAATTCAAATGCAGTCCAACAGACAAACTACTGTAGGAAGAAGTGTTGCCACACTGTGACACTACTACAGCATGCAGGTGTAATACTGCCATAAAATGCATTAATTAACTTCCAAAAGTAAAATTTGAATCAGAACAGTTTTTCATAATTGATATTGAAAAAGCTACAAATTTCATAAAATAAAACATTTTGTTGAAGCAAGATATGGTGCCATCCCAATGACAAGTGACTTTCTTATTTTCTGTGCAGGTAAATATTTAAAACATTTTTAGGTGGTTAATACATTTTAGGTTAGGATATTCATTCAATCAGCTAAAGTTCCTAAGCTAAAATCCCTTTTTTTTGGAGTTAATGCCTTTTGTTTTAGTTCTTGTTTGTCTTCTGTTTTTAAATTTCTTGGCATCATTCATAGAAATTAGGCAGTTTAAATAAATAGATAATGTTGTTAAATTTGCCAGTTACACTCTCAGCACTCTCAATAACAGCTCAGCCTCAGTAAAAGTCAAATTACAGTGGAACCTTGCTTAATGAGCATAATTTGTTCCAGAATTTTAGTCATAATGCAAAACACCCATTAAGTGAAACAATTTTTCTCATATAAATTAATGTAAAATATGATAATGCGTTCCATGCTGAAAAAAATACTGAAATATTTTATGTATAATGTTTATTCAAAGAAAATTATACAATATACATTGTTAAGGAATGTGAATCATCTTTATCTTTTCTTCTAGTGCAAAATGAACCAACTTGAAATGAGAATTCGATTTGCAGAGAACAAAAAAAAATAATCAAAATAATATGTCTGATAAACATGCCAAATTATATACCAAACTCTTGGGCTATGTAAAGGCTATAATTAAATATTAGAAATTAATTAAATTAACTAATTTGACTAAATTTAATGATCAATTCCAAATTAAATTCCATAAATGTCTGAATTAAAAATTATTTATTTATAATTATTAAATTTAATACAAGATGGCAGCATAACTGCCACCTCTAGTCAAATTAATTAATTTCTAATATTTAATTATAGCCTTTACATAGCCCAAGAGTTTGGTATATAATTTGGCATGTTTATCAGACATATTATTTTGATTATTTTTTTTTGTTCTCTGCAAATCGAATTCTCATTTCAAGTTGGTTCATTTTGCACTAGAAGAAAAGATAAAGATGATTCACATTCCTTAACAATGTATATTGTATAATTTTCTTTGAATAAACATTATACATAAAATATTTCAGTATTTTTTTCAGCATGGAACGCATTATCATATTTTACATTAATTTATATGAGAAAAATTGTTTCACTTAATGGGTGTTTTGCATTATGACTAAAATTCTGGAACAAATTATGCTCATTAAGCAAGGTTCCACTGTAATTTGACTTTTACTGAGGCTGAGCTGTTATTGAGAGTGCTGAGAGTGTAACTGGCAAATTTAACAACATTATCTATTTATTTAAACTGCCTAATTTCTATGAATGATGCCAAGAAATTTAAAAACAGAAGACAAACAAGAACTAAAACAAAAGGCATTAACTCCAAAAAAAAGGGATTTTAGCTTAGGAACTTTAGCTGATTGAATGAATATCCTAACCTAAAATGTATTAACCACCTAAAAATGTTTTAAATATTTACCTGCACAGAAAATAAGAAAGTCACTTGTCATTGGGATGGCACCATATCTTGCTTCAACAAAATGTTTTATTTTATGAAATTTGTAGCTTTTTCAATATCAATTATGAAAAACTGTTCTGATTCAAATTTTACTTTTGGAAGTTAATTAATGCATTTTATGGCAGTATTACACCTGCATGCTGTAGTAGTGTCACAGTGTGGCAACACTTCTTCCTACAGTAGTTTGTCTGTTGGACTGCATTTGAATTTGTAACAGTTGTACATTTTAGACACAAATAAAACCTTTTGTTAAGGTAACGTTTTTGTCTCTTTATACTACAATTTATTCGTGTCTACATAACTATTTAGAATGGATAATCTACTCAAACCTGAACATTTTAATGTCAATTCAAATATTAGTGGTCCCATTGGTACCAAACTTTCAAGAACTTCGTATCATCAACAGAAATGGACGATGTGAGGAAGTTTAGTCGTCTTGTTAATTTTGTTGGTCCCTTAGTCTACTTTTATATATCAGAGTACTCTGGATTTGAGGATGCGATTAAGACTTTGTCCTATATGAGAAGCCTAAAAATGTAGTTTTCGCTCGTCGTCATCTAATTAATCATTGCCAACAACCCAGTGAGTACATTGACCAGTATTATCAGAATCTCAGGACATTAAGTAAGGACTTCAACTTCATCTCTGAATTGGTTGAAGAATATAAAAGTGAATATGTATGTGATGTTTTTATTGCAGGATTGTTATTGCTTCAGATACGACAGCACCTTTTGGAAAGTCATACTTTAAAACTTGTAGATGCCTTATTACAAGCCTATGCTTTAGAATCCACCTGTGTTCAGTCCAAAACTTTTGTCTCTAATACTAGTACAGTAAGTGCTATCCATATCTCCAATGAAAAGGAGCCAGCAGAAGAGAATTTAAATAATACCAAAGATAATGCTTTGCCCTCACATGTGCTGGCTGCTACCAAACATAGGTGTCCTTATTGTGGCAAATGAAGCATCTTTGCAACAGATGCCCTGCTAGAAATGAAGATTGCAACAAATATGGAAAGAGGGGATACTTTTGTAGAGTGTATAAAAGCAAAGGGAGTAAGCCATCTGCAACCGCTGTAACCTTGACAACTGTCTCTCACAGCCCTTTGTCTAGAGCTACAGTTAATATACAGCTAAACAACATCTCAACTCAAGCCCTGATGAATACTGGCAGTTCCGAAAGTTTTATAGATTATAACTTTGCTTTGCATCATCGCCTCAGAATTATTCCACATTCTGCTCAAGTTTCTATGGTTACAACTGCCTTAAGTTTGACTGTGAGGAGTTGGTGCATAGTTTCATTAATTTAAAGGACCATACTTATCTAAAGGTTTTGCTGTCAGCTTTATCTGGTCTATGTGCTGATGTAATTTTAGGACATGACTTCCTAGCTTTGCATAATGATGTTTCCTTCAAGTTTGGTGGCTCTCATAAATCGTTGGCGATCTGTTCTGCAGTGTTTGCAAATGTGCCACCAGCTCATCTCTTCTAGGCGGTTCTCTAAACCAGATCAGGATTTCATTGACAGAAATTAAGAGGTTGTTAGCTGAGGGTATAATTGAAGAAAGGAATTTGAGGGATGCAATGGAGNATAATAAAAATCCACAACTTATGTCATATTTAAATGTAAAATAATTGCATTTGTTAGTATTCATTATTTGTTTATGATATTAAGTAAGTATTCAATCTATTATGTCTTAAATTTTCAATGAGCAATTATTTATTGTGACATTATCACAATGCTAAGTTGCAATTTTTAATTTATATAATTTAAAATAAATGCTCTTCACCTCAAATTAGTAGTGGCTTGCCCCTACTAATTTTCGTTGTCCTTCCTATTTTTCCTTTAACAATAGTCATGCCAGTCATCCATCTAACACCTTTCAGGGAAAATTTTTTTAATTGAAATAATGTGACTTCCAGTTTGCACCAGAAGTTCATATATAGTTAATTGGAGCCTCCGGCACCTAAGATTTCCATACATGGTTTCATCTTTCATCCATCTTACTCTGTTCTTGAGATTAAAGAAAGACAAATGAACAGATGTACAACAGTGGAAATTTATAGGTCTACAACTTTTTCAAATTACATCACAAATGCTCTCATGACTAGACCATAATTCTCAATATTTTGATATGGAGACACATGTTCTTGTTTTACTTGTTCTTAAATAAATTCTACATATTTCAAAATTTCAATGCTTTACTTCCTATTGTGTCTTTAGGATGACTCATCTTATGGGATGTCATGGCTCTCTCTCTAACCTTCATTTCTTCTCAATCTCCTTTTGTTGTCCTTTTGTTGAAAATAATGGAGACAGTAGTACCGTGATACTTTAACTGTAGAGAACATTAAGTTGGAGTGGCAAGGTCAAATTCAAATCAGTAATAATGATTTAGACAGTAAATACAGGCAGTTTCAGAGTTACAACACACATCCATTCTTACAGCTTGATATAAGTCAGATTTCATCATAAGTCAGTTCACTACATCCAATTTCACTTCCATCCTTTCTTTCCTTTTCTTTGAAACACTGTCATCAGTAGAATCAACCTTACACTTGGGAACCATAATAAAGAGCAAAAAAATATGAAGCACTATACACTAATGTAACAAAAGCACAGGCTAACACAAGAACAATGTACCACAATAGCACTCAACATAGTATTCTTCATTTACTTAGCTGTATTCCTACACTGTACCAAATAATAACAACAAAATGTAGTTCTAGTTTGCATCCCATACCTATGCTGTTAGTGCCCTTTACATTGACGTCATATCATAACTTCAGGTCATCATTATATGTAAGAACCAGATTTATTATGAATAGCATTGTAAGATCAGATTGGTGTAAGCTCAGTGCATCACAACCCAAGAACTGCCTGTATCCATATTAAATTCTACAATATTTTGGACAAACATCATAACTTAGTTACTTTGAAGTATCAAGGACATAAATAGTGCAAAAAACTTCAGTCGTAGGTTGAGTTGTCAACAGATAAAATGATTAAGATGTACACCAGTATAAAATTTTTCACAATTACATTTCAAGATTGAAGAAAATCAAATCTATAAGGGCAGGAATCTGCAAAGAAAATCGTTTAAAACGGAAATCACTGATCCACATTGTTCCAAAGAGTCAAGCATCTCCAAATGACTTCTTATTTGAGAAAGATTAATGAAATAATAAGATTACAACAATACCACATGGTAATTAGGATCAATGATATGCTTATTCAATTTCTCAAAAGCGAGTACATTTCTGTACCAGATCTAAAATCTGGCTGTTTTCAATCCCTATCAACAAGGATTTGTACCTCATCTTTGAAATCAGCATGTCTTGGACCAAATTCCAACTGTGCAGGATACTTCAAAGTAGTAAGAATAGTAGACACTACTTTCACTATGTAGTGTCAAAAATTTTAGCTAAATATTACAGGAATTAATTATTTTACATTTTAAGATAATGTGATTTTTCCCAGACATTGCAAAAACACATGGTCCTGGTTGATAATGTCATTGAACCAATTAAAAGGAACCCTGACAAATGTAAGATATTGTTTCCAAAGATTTCAAATGACACTAGAGCAGGGGTCGCAACCTGTAGTATGCAGGATGATTTTCAGTGGCACTCTGATTGAATAGAAATGTAGTAAAAATTATTATTTTTTTATTAATTATATTTAAATAAAAGTCATTGTTCAGCAAAGGCCATGATACATTAAAAATGAATCTTGTTTGTATATTTCTATTACAGCACATGTTTCTGCTCCATGTTGCCATCTACGTGTTATGCAATATTACGTGTTGTGAGTAAGAACATAGTTCAATTAACAATTTAACTTCAAAATTATACATTTTGAAGTCTGTTATAACCAGACTAATTTTGATAACATATATAATAAACTTGGTAGAATTATGTCAGCACTCTGAATAACACTATAATTTACATTCAATACAACACCACTGAAAGGTTGTCAACTTCTGCACTAAAGTAAACATTTGTGGCTACACGCCATATTTTAAACCGTATGATACATATATATCTTCACTTCACCTTCGTCTGTCCTATTTGTTTACTCTTCTATAATATTATCGTCTTCCCATTGACTTTAGTGTGTGGGTGGACTGAGAGGAAAGGAATGAATGGAAGGCTTTTGAGAGGGGATATGAGTGGACTGAGGTGAGAGGAGGAACGAGGGGGAGTTATGAAGGAGAAGTTACGAGGGGGAGAACGAAGGGAAGGAGAGGAGAGAAGAAACGGAGTCAGTGTGGGAGTGAGCAGGGAGGTGAAAGGAGATTGGAAGTGAGAGGAGAAGGGAAAGGACGGGAGACGGAGAGGAAGGAAGTGGATAGGGGAGATCGTAAGGAAAGCCTCCCCTGTAAGTTGGACATTGTATGGTGAGATGAGAAATAGAGAACTTTAGAACAAGAGGAAGAAAAAGGAACTTAAATGAGAGGAACCAGGCGGATTGCCCCTTTTGGATTAATATCTCAGTGTGAAACAAGAATTGAGTGAATCAGCCCCCCCTTGATCGACGAGAAGCCTCATCCATGAGCCCACACACTTCAACCTGCATCATCAAGTTTTGGGTACCCTCTTTCCTTATTCTTTTCTTTCACCTTCTAAATCTTCGAATAAGCCGGCTATATTCAATTAGTTTAGTAATAATAGGAATCTAGTATTAAGTAAGATAATTTTAGTTAATCGGACTGTTCGGTTTGGAAAAAGGGACAACTAGAATTGTTGGTATCCTATGAAATCCTGTATTTGGACTAGCAAGTTAATAAATAATTGTATTTTATGTTATCTAATCTGGATTGTGTGTCTTTATATAACTCGCAGAAATCACACATTTAACACTTAAGTAATAAGCAAATATTTATAATTATGCAAATCCACACTATTCCTTATTATCCAATACTATTCTTTCACAAATAAAGATTCCACAATAACAAGAAACAGTTGTTTCTCTCAAATACAGAAATCATAAATAAACACTAAAAATACTGAAATGTTAAAAAATTCAAATAATAATGTGATTTTGTGTTTTTACATTATTTTACTACTTATAATTATTATAACAAATTTTCATAAACTATAAATAAATTGGATTGAAAACTTTTAATCCTGTAAAAATTTAATAAAATAACATTTTCTATTAATATTCTAGCCACTCTAGCCATCTTTAATTTAATGTTTGTACACAAGCATTGTATGCCACTATGTTAAGTTTTGAAGCTAGCTAAAAAAAAATTAGTCAAAAATATCCATTTTATTAATTTTTTTTATGGATTGACAGTATACTTTCATAAAAAAATTTGTTTCATTGATTCACTCATCAGAAAGACATAACCTAATTTATCAATTCTTTAAAAAATTGTTCGGTTTAATTACATTAAAATCGGTATTGATATTAAATAAAATCAAAATCATTAAGAGATGACATACTAACAGAAATGCTACAGCTTTCACTATCTCCTCTTGAATCTGCACTAATTATTCTAACATTACCAAGATGAAGGATTGAAGCAAGTATTCTAAAAATCATCATTTGCTGCGTATCAGAAAATCCTGCAAAATAAATATTAATTTCAATTATATAATAAATTTAATATATATAAATATAAATTTCTTTATTCAATTACATTAATTTTAATAATACTGAAAACACTCAATCTAAAATTATTCTGATTTCATTTAAAAAGCTACAAAACTTAGATTCCACATATATATTTTCATTAGTAGCTAATAATAACATAATAATAAGCATTATTTGTGGATAAATTAAGTTTTATTTTTCAGTCTGTTTGATTTCAGTGATTTTCAGGAAAAAGATTGACTTTTCCAGAAATCATGGTAGTAATTTAAAATATGTATTATGAATAATGGAAAGATATTTTTTAATTTTATATAAACCATTTTGATACAGATACATTAAAATTACTTGAAATTTAGTATCTATATTCAGTAGAGGCCTATTTTACTTTAACCCATATGATTGCATTGACTTGACATTTGCAATAATCATATAGTACAGTATTAATTACATCTCTTATAACAGTCCAAATGCAAGTTTGTCATTTTGATAAAATGTCATTTCTGCATTTAGCACAGTGCCAGTCAAATCATATGGAAAAGGGTTATGCTTAAAATGGTTTGTGTAAGACAAACATTTTTATAAATATAGTAGTTTTTAATCTTTTAAATTCAAAATCTACTTCAAATACAATAGAATCTCATTTTAATGGATCACAAAACAAAAGATTTTTTCCAGGTCCCACCAAATCAATGTAATTTTTACCTCCTTTTAGCAGATCCATTAATTGGAATAACAGATTTTTTTTCTATCCCAAATCTATTGTAAACTTTGCATTTTTTCAACATTTAGTTAATATTTAGGTGTATCTGGAAATTTGTAGTGTTTGATGATGCACTTGTTACATTTGGAATATGCAGTGCTTTCTTTGTTATAGAACGCAATAGAACAGCATTCCACCACCTTTTTTCGATATATTTTAAAAGTTCTAAGAAAATTTTTGAAAATTTGATGTTTAGTCCATATTGAATTGCTCTGTTGAGCATAGAAGATCGGCAACAAAATTATTAAAACGGTCCTGCTCGTGTGCCGAATCTTGTATAAGATGCATTTAATATATTTTTAGTAATGAGATGAGTGTTCCACCACCTTTTTTTGCCCAGAAAAAGCAATGGGAATATGTACAACTGAAGAATTGTACAAAGAGAGTCAGCAGGCTGATACAATTTAAAAGGATCAACTAGTGAACACTCACTGGTCTTAGTGTAGTACCAAAATTTAGAAAGGTCATCAAGTATTTTCAAGCCATGAAGACTTTCCTGATGAGTTTCAGCATAAACAAACAGGTTCTACTGTACACGACATTGCTAATATCAAGCAGTGTTGTAATCAAAAATAGAAAAAAGTGGTATAAAAAGAAATCAAAATGGATGAGCTTTTTAACAAATTGTGAAGTCAAGCAAAGTGCTAATAAACGTATGTAATTTGCTTCTTTTTATGCTTACAGTATCAGCTTTGTTGTACACACATATGACATAATATATAACCATATACAGCATAATATACACATACATCACAAATGTGTTTCTATAGAATAAAGTGGAGATCTCAAGGGACTGAAAAATTTCAAGTACTGGTATTTCTTATATATAGGGGTTAAAAAAACAAATTTTTTCAAACAATAGATATTTTCCTGGGTGTGTGGCAAATCTGTTGTTTGCAATATAACAGATACTCGAAACAACAGATAATAAGAAAGACAAAACCTTTCACACTTTGTTTTTAGCAATTTTAATCCATAAGAACAAATGTTATCAGCTGTTTTGAATGGCCTTCTTCGGGTACAATAAGGTCAGTTGGAACGTTGGTTAGCAAATATTGAAATGATGTCACTGTTTACAAAGGTTTTTTCTTACCGACATCTTTTAAACTTTGTAATCAACAATGATGTCACTAGTAAGAAGAAACCTTTGTAAACAGTGATGTCATTTCAATATTTGCTAATCGACGTTCCAACTGACCTTACTGTACCTGACAAAGGCCATTCAAAATGGCCAAAAATATTTGTTCTTATGGATTAAAATTGCTAGAAACAAAGTGTGAAAGGTTTTGTCTCTCTTATTTTAAGTACTTCTAGCTTTGTGTGCTTAGAAGTTACAAAAGATAATTTTTGGCTGCCCAGTCTGTTAAAATAAGAATTCTTCTGTGTGTATAACATGATCTTACTTATTAAATATTGAGAAATATCAATATAATTTTTATCAGAATTTCCAGAGTTGTTTATGAACAACTCTGGAAATTCTGAATGAAAAGTATGACTCACTTAAAGTGCTTCAAAAAAGATTAGATTTTTTGTAAAACTATCAAACTAATTCAAAAAATTTCTACATTAATTCAATAAGTCAACTTATTTATTTATAATTAAACATTTTCAGATTTTTTGTCTTATTGTCAAATCAAGCACTTAATGAATTCCAACATAGAGAAAGCTAAAATCTGCATATTTTAAAAACAAACTCACATACCTAAAAGATTAAATGCATTTCTAGTTTCTTGAAAGCAAGCAGCATCATTAACACTAGGTATCGTAGGAGACTCTCCTTGATTAGTGTAATGAAATTTTTCACAATTATCTGTACAGAAAAAAAATTATACATTAAATTCATATTTATATTTAAATTCATTAATAACTAAGAATACTCATTGCATCACTTGGAATCAACGAATACTCAAATAGTCAAGAATATTCAATGTATCATTTACGCTACATTAAATAATCTTTTTACAGACAGTTTCCAACTTTTGGTTGTAATGTGTTCCTAAAAATTTGTACAAAAGTAAAATTCAAGCAAAAGAATTTGGAACCTAAGAAAGTTTTAGGTTATTAAAGTAATTATGTAATAAAGTATAAAATATTACTTAAAATGTTAGAACCATAAATTAAACATAAAACAGGCAAAAATCTTTAGTAAAANTCCAAATTAAATTCCATAAATGTCTGAATTAAAAATTATTTATTTATAATTATTAAATTTAATACAAGATGGCAGCATAACTGCCACCTCTAGTCAAATTAATTAATTTCTAATATTTAATTATAGCCTTTACATAGCCCAAAACTTTGGCATATCATTTGACGTGTTTAATATATAACGGGTTATGGTTGTTGATGTTTATATGTAATATGTCTGAACACAAGTTTGGAAAAATGTGTGATCACAAGCGACACTAAGATGCTAGTGGAACAAGTACTAAACACAGACTGATATAGCATGCACACAATCTGGGACTTCCCCTCTTTTTGTCAATTGTTATGCAAATGTCACTCATTAAGCAAATCACTTTTTTTACAATTTGTTTTGCTTATTATGGGAATTACTTGTTATGAGAGATGCTCATTAAGTGAGGTTCCACTGTACTTGGATCACAGAGGTAGGGTGGGTGGCTACTCCCTCCTTACACTGTCACAACCCCACTGTCATCTCCTTAGATCTTGCTTTCATTTATAAATCTAAATTATTTTAAATATAAGGTTATAACAAAATAAATAAAACTAACTGAAACTTTGAATGGTTGTTGGTTATATTTGTTATACAAATTTCCCTCATAGCCTGAAGGGTAAAAATGATTTATTCTCCAAACATATAGAAAAAGTAATTTTACAGCTAAGAGCTAAATATCTTAAAATTGAAGTCTACTTTTTTATAAGAATATCATTATATATATATGTTGAACAATTATTATAAAACCATTTTAATATATAATTATAAAATCTTTAAATTTTACTCTAATGTATATTTTTCAATTTAGTTCATTTTTGTATCAAAACAAAATACAGACTGCATCAGAATTATAAAACTTCACAAATTAAATGTTCATAAAAAATTAGACTTCAATTTTTAAATAATACAATTTTATACACAAGTAAATTTATTAAAAGTTTATTTTAAATTTTAACATAAAACATACCCATAAATATCCAGTACACCAATGAAACGATAAATTTTATCACTCAATGCCAAAGATTTATTTATTTGTGACACAATCCAATTGAACAAGCGAGAATATATATGTTTTGCTAAAGCGTCTCGAGTACATATCGCCTAATTTTTAGATAGAAATCAAATAAATATTAGTAAAGAATAAAATTTATGACACATTAATTTATTAAGTTACTATTCATTAATAACATTTTTGAATAAAACATTTCTATTATTTCAATTGAAAAAATTTTTAACCAGTTCATAAGTTATATCATAACAATACAACTAAAAAAAAAATTATATATATATATATATGTGAGATCGGGGCAACTTCGGCATGCGGGGCAAGTTTGTCAAGCGCTTTTTTTAAAAAACAAATTAAAAGG
>NW_019384591.1:369106-395768 GCF_000671375.1 Centruroides sculpturatus | reverse complement strand
GATTAAATGCATTTCTAGTTTCTTGAAAGCAAGCAGCATCATTAACACTAGGTATCGTAGGAGACTCTCCTTGATTAGTGTAATGAAATTTTTCACAATTATCTGTACAGAAAAAAAATTATACATTAAATTCATATTTATATTTAAATTCATTAATAACTAAGAATACTCATTGCATCACTTGGAATCAACGAATACTCAAATAGTCAAGAATATTCAATGTATCATTTACACTACATTAAATAATCTTTTTACAGACAGTTTCCAACTTTTGGTTGTAATGTGTTCCTAAAAATTTGTACAAAAGTAAAATTCAAGCAAAAGAATTTGGAACCTAAGAAAGTTTTAGGTTATTAAAGTAATTATGTAATAAAGTATAAAATATTACTTAAAATGTTAGAACCATAAATTAAACATAAAACAGGCAAAAATCTTTAGTAAAAATTAATTTTTATTGTGTTAACAAACCAAAATTGGCATAAAGTATCTACTTCACAAAGCTTAAGATTTTTGTTTGTTGGCTGAAAAATATATGAAAGTGTAAATCAAAAGTTTTCTATTGTTTATATGGTCATTGAAGTGCAAGTATGAATTTCATATTGTTCTCTTTTCTTTTAATTTCTATACAAAATTTTTCATCATGTTGTTTATTTGACAAAAAAAATATTCTGTTACTCTCTCACTTTCTATATTTTCTATATAAAACATTTTTTTTAAAACAAATTTCAGTGAAGTATTTGTACCAAATCCAGAGCCTCATTTTATTATTAATTATTATAAAAAAAAATAAAAGCCTTATTTTGAGTTATTTTGAGTCTTTAAAGAAACCGTAAATGGCACTAATGTAAAATTTTCATTAAGTGTAATCCTCTGAGATGCAACATGATCTCTATCTTCCCATCCTCTTGACATTTAACTACCATAACTTAATACTATCAATACTCCTGACAAGATTCAAAGTTTTTGGTTCCTCCAGTCCTGAGATATAATGCAAAATAGTGACACAATTTTTTGAGTTGTATTTTTTCCATTTTTTTTAGCTCACTAAGTGTCAAAATAAAGAAAAGGGGAGTCAAAATTTGGCCAGTCACCATCCTATGTTATAGTCTATAATAGTCATAAAAGTAAAATAAGAGTTTAATAATATAACAATCTCTAAGCATTAAATATGATCTCAGAATCTGGATGGTTTTTTAAGCTATATCTAAGCTAAGCTGTATCTTTGTAAATTTCAAGCAACTCTGAATGATTAGCCAATGTTGTACAATGGATTATCTTAATTATGGTCTTATAAGATCACATTGTCTACTAGTCTACAAATGCTGAAAGGGATGTAAAAGTAGATATATTTTCTGGAGTCATATTGGTGTTTTTAATAAGATGAAAAAAAACATTTGTTCTTGTATGAAATTTAACATGGATATTTAAATTTCTAATTTCTTACATTGAAGTCATCCAGTTACTGTTTGTATTAATTATTTATTGGATATTGAAGTGTGACAGGTGATGGATGTTATACATAACATAAGCTATCTGTCATAGAAGCTTATGAAATCTGTATACAAAATGTACAAAAGTACATTGTCATATTGTTTAATACACTTATATATATGTGAGAGTACTAACTTTCACATTTTATATAAATATAAAATGTGAAAGTTAAATAAATATTTAAAAATTATATCTTATACAATTTAACAGACTAAAAAAATTAAAAAAGATAAAATATTTTATGCGGATTACTTTAAGACAATATATAAATTATTTTAATAAATTAACATTCCAGCAGATAGTAATAAATCAAACATAACTCAACTTTTTTTCATTATTCTAAAAACCAATGAACAAATAGTAACTACCTAATCAGGTAATTAGTACAATCTGCTGAGATTTTCAAAAACGTTTTCATCAAAATCTAGTATCATCATCATCATTTATTTTAATGTATTAATTTTGCAAACGATTTTTAAGACATGTATATTTATTACATATACACAAGCATCTACTCAGACACATACATACATACATCAGATAATGAAAAAATATACCTATATATATAAATGGATAAAATTTCAATATTTACCTAATTTCAGAATGCGAAGTTCCTCTAAATCTGATGCAGCACAAAGCTGATAAAATATATGATAATTTCTTTCATCTGCAGCTTGAAAAACAACACGAGATTTCTCCAGTAGATATGTTCTCATATTTGCTCCAACAATATTGTATTTAGTATTGAAATCGATTTCTATGTACTTCCCAAATCTTGAGCTATTATCATTTCTTGTGGTCTTGGCATTTCCAATTGACTACAGAAATTACTGAAATTATTTCTTTGCAAACTATAAGAAATATAAATGTTAAAAATATTTAAATTCTCAAATCAAAATTCTTTACAATTCCTTAATAAGGGAATAGAAAGAATTATTAATAAAATTTTTGTTTATTAACAAATTTGTTTATTAATAAATTATTAATTACAGTTGATTCTCAATTGTACTAAAATACAATTGAGAATCAACTGTAATTAATAATTTATTTAACATTACAAAAAAGTTGAATCTTCAGTCAATTTGATGATAAACTAAAATCAATAGTAAGTACAATGCGTCCATAAATGTTTTATCCAATTTTAAAAATGTACTTGGAAGACTCAGTAAATCTTCCAAGTACATACACAAAACAAACACAAGCTGAAAGAGCAGTTCAAAGGTTATTTAAACATAGAAAGAAATTAGTCAAGTTCAACATCAGCACTACAAGTAGATTGATAACATCATACCAATATTTAACCTCTCACCACCTATTGCACAGCCTCAAATAAAGAAGGAATTTAAAATGTTACATTCTAGCAAGAAAAGGCTGCACCTCACTTCCACAACAATATGAGCTCTTACCTCAATCAACATCTGCTCCAACGTTGGATCAGATGTAAAGGCCTTTTGGCATGACTTCCCTAGACATCACACCCTGGATTTCTTTCTATGGTGATTTGTTAAAGACAGTGTCTATATCCCCCACTATCAACATTGATCCCAAAGTTAAAGCAATAAATAAATGATTCCTGTGCTAAAGCACAACTGATCCTAACACACTGCACAATGTGTGGCAAAAGGTTGAATATTGATACAATGTCATTCAAATTACTTGTGGTGCTCATGTTAAACTTGAATAGTGTCTTTCTGTGTGTAAATAAACTTTTGAACTGTTCTTTCAACTCATGTTTGTTTCATGTATGTATGTATGGTACTTTGCAGACTCATTGAGCAATAAATTTTCAAAGTTGGAAAAAATGTTTAGACACCCTGTATACTTATTTATGAAATTATTAGACTACTGTATCTGTAAAAATAAATATGTATTAATAGAATCAATTATATATTCAAATACTTATATCTTTCTGATATTGAAATATGTGGTTATTAAAGTAATTATGTAATAAAGTATAAAATATTACTTAAAATGTTAGAACCATAAATTAAACATAAAACAGGCAAAAATCTTTAGTAAAAATTAATTTTTATTGTGTTAACAAACCAAAATTGGCATAAAGTATCTACTTCACAAAGCTTAAGATTTTTGTTTGTTGGCTGAAAAATATATGAAAGTGTAAATCAAAAGTTTTCTATTGTTTATATGGTCATTGAAGTGCAAGTATGAATTTCATATTGTTCTCTTTTCTTTTAATTTCTATACAAAATTTTTCATCATGTTGTTTATTTGACAAAAAAAATATTCTGTTACTCTCTCACTTTCTATATTTTCTATATAAAACATTTTTTTTAAAACAAATTTCAGTGAAGTATTTGTACCAAATCCAGAGCCTCATTTTATTATTAATTATTATAAAAAAAAATAAAAGCCTTATTTTGAGTTATTTTGAGTCTTTNTGTTGTTTTAATGAAAATTAAATGTTATTAATCAGAAATTAATTCTTTGTAATAAACTTCTATTTAGAATATCTGTATTTAATTTACACAAAAATAATTTAACCATATACATGAAATTATTCATAAATTAGTTTCACACAAATTAATAAAAATTAATGCTATATTGTTATCTATTTTATAAGTCAGTAAACAATCTTGCTGTAAAAATTAAAATACTCAAGTTTTTAAAGTAATTAAGCATTAAATAGAAAATAACTGTGTTCAAACTAATCAAATTTTTAATGTTATGGAAAAATGAAAGAATCCAGTAGGTATAGGGTGTATTTAAATCTGTATTTTACAAACAAATACAATATAGTAAAAAAATTTATGAAAAAGTTTTAATACATTTCTCATTATAAAAAATTTTATTTATTTATTATTCAATTAAAATCTATTCTAGTAATATTTTTAATAAAATTATCAATTTAAATAAATCTATTGAAAAATTAATAAATACTTGCTTACTTGTTCTGCAATCATTGGTTTTGTAATTATTTCTCTCATGCTTTGTATTTTTCTATTACATAGCCATATTCTCATTTGATCACAATCAATGCCCAATAACTCACACATAACTTTGATGAAAGGATCATTTTCCTTTAAAAGAAAAATCCATTATATATAAATCAACAATATATGTTATAAACTTAAAAAATTATTTTTAAAAATATCCTAATTTATACAATTTTTTATTTAATCATTAAATATTTTTACTTTAGGCAATCCAATATGTTGAGAAGCATTACTTTTAAATGTTCCTGATATATAATAAATTTCATAAAATCAATAAATCCTCATACAATATCAGATAAATTTTCTGTGTTCTGATTTGACTATAAAAATCTTTTTGTAGGTTTTTATTTTGCATTTAACAAGCCATTCTAAATATCATATGAATGATTTTAATTTCTTATGCATCTATTCTCAAATTTTTTTGACAATTTTAATTTTTTAAAAAATGATATTTTTATGACTAATAAATTTGAAATTGTTTTGACAAGAACCATACTAATATCAAAATTTCAGTTAATCATTACTTTTTTAAAATTATATATTTAATACTATCTTATTTTGTTGTATATTTAATACTGTCATATTTAAATGTAAAATAATTGCATTTGTTAGTATTCATTATTTGTTTATGATATTAAGTAAGTATTCAATCTATTATGTCTTAAATTTTCAATGAGCAATTATTTATTGTGACATTATCACAATGCTAAGTTGCAATTTTTAATTTATATAATTTAAAATAAATGCTCTTCACCTCAAATTAGTAGTGGCTTGCCCCTACTAATTTTCGTTGTCCTTCCTATTTTTCCTTTAACAATAGTCATGCCAGTCATCCATCTAACACCTTTCAGGGAAAATTTTTTTAATTGAAATAATGTGACTTCCAGTTTGCACCAGAAGTTCATATATAGTTAATTGGAGCCTCCGGCACCTAAGATTTCCATACATGGTTTCATCTTTCATCCATCTTACTCTGTTCTTGAGATTAAAGAAAGACAAATGAACAGATGTACAACAGTGGAAATTTATAGGTCTACAACTTTTTCAAATTACATCACAAATGCTCTCATGACTAGACCATAATTCTCAATATTTTGATATGGAGACACATGTTCTTGTTTTACTTGTTCTTAAATAAATTCTACATATTTCAAAATTTCAATGCTTTACTTCCTATTGTGTCTTTAGGATGACTCATCTTATGGGATGTCATGGCTCTCTCTCTAACCTTCATTTCTTCTCAATCTCCTTTTGTTGTCCTTTTGTTGAAAATAATGGAGACAGTAGTACCGTGATACTTTAACTGTAGAGAACATTAAGTTGGAGTGGCAAGGTCAAATTCAAATCAGTAATAATGATTTAGACAGTAAATACAGGCAGTTTCAGAGTTACAACACACATCCATTCTTACAGCTTGATATAAGTCAGATTTCATCATAAGTCAGTTCACTACATCCAATTTCACTTCCATCCTTTCTTTCCTTTTCTTTGAAACACTGTCATCAGTAGAATCAACCTTACACTTGGGAACCATAATAAAGAGCAAAAAAATATGAAGCACTATACACTAATGTAACAAAAGCACAGGCTAACACAAGAACAATGTACCACAATAGCACTCAACATAGTATTCTTCATTTACTTAGCTGTATTCCTACACTGTACCAAATAATAACAACAAAATGTAGTTCTAGTTTGCATCCCATACCTATGCTGTTAGTGCCCTTTACATTGACGTCATATCATAACTTCAGGTCATCATTATATGTAAGAACCAGATTTATTATGAATAGCATTGTAAGATCAGATTGGTGTAAGCTCAGTGCATCACAACCCAAGAACTGCCTGTATCCATATTAAATTCTACAATATTTTGGACAAACATCATAACTTAGTTACTTTGAAGTATCAAGGACATAAATAGTGCAAAAAACTTCAGTCGTAGGTTGAGTTGTCAACAGATAAAATGATTAAGATGTACACCAGTATAAAATTTTTCACAATTACATTTCAAGATTGAAGAAAATCAAATCTATAAGGGCAGGAATCTGCAAAGAAAATCGTTTAAAACGGAAATCACTGATCCACATTGTTCCAAAGAGTCAAGCATCTCCAAATGACTTCTTATTTGAGAAAGATTAATGAAATAATAAGATTACAACAATACCACATGGTAATTAGGATCAATGATATGCTTATTCAATTTCTCAAAAGCGAGTACATTTCTGTACCAGATCTAAAATCTGGCTGTTTTCAATCCCTATCAACAAGGATTTGTACCTCATCTTTGAAATCAGCATGTCTTGGACCAAATTCCAACTGTGCAGGATACTTCAAAGTAGTAAGAATAGTAGACACTACTTTCACTATGTAGTGTCAAAAATTTTAGCTAAATATTACAGGAATTAATTATTTTACATTTTAAGATAATGTGATTTTTCCCAGACATTGCAAAAACACATGGTCCTGGTTGATAATGTCATTGAACCAATTAAAAGGAACCCTGACAAATGTAAGATATTGTTTCCAAAGATTTCAAATGACACTAGAGCAGGGGTCGCAACCTGTAGTATGCAGGATGATTTTCAGTGGCACTCTGATTGAATAGAAATGTAGTAAAAATTATTATTTTTTTATTAATTATATTTAAATAAAAGTCATTGTTCAGCAAAGGCCATGATACATTAAAAATGAATCTTGTTTGTATATTTCTATTACAGCACATGTTTCTGCTCCATGTTGCCATCTACGTGTTATGCAATATTACGTGTTGTGAGTAAGAACATAGTTCAATTAACAATTTAACTTCAAAATTATACATTTTGAAGTCTGTTATAACCAGACTAATTTTGATAACATATATAATAAACTTGGTAGAATTATGTCAGCACTCTGAATAACACTATAATTTACATTCAATACAACACCACTGAAAGGTTGTCAACTTCTGCACTAAAGTAAACATTTGTGGCTACACGCCATATTTTAAACCGTATGATACATATATATCTTCACTTCACCTTCGTCTGTCCTATTTGTTTACTCTTCTATAATATTATCGTCTTCCCATTGACTTTAGTGTGTGGGTGGACTGAGAGGAAAGGAATGAATGGAAGGCTTTTGAGAGGGGATATGAGTGGACTGAGGTGAGAGGAGGAACGAGGGGGAGTTATGAAGGAGAAGTTACGAGGGGGAGAACGAAGGGAAGGAGAGGAGAGAAGAAACGGAGTCAGTGTGGGAGTGAGCAGGGAGGTGAAAGGAGATTGGAAGTGAGAGGAGAAGGGAAAGGACGGGAGACGGAGAGGAAGGAAGTGGATAGGGGAGATCGTAAGGAAAGCCTCCCCTGTAAGTTGGACATTGTATGGTGAGATGAGAAATAGAGAACTTTAGAACAAGAGGAAGAAAAAGGAACTTAAATGAGAGGAACCAGGCGGATCGCCCCTTTTGGATTAATATCTCAGTGTGAAACAAGAATCGAGTGAATCAGCCCCCCCTTGACCGACAAGAAGCCTCATCCATGAGCCCACACACTTCAACCTGCATCATCAAGTTTTGGGTACCCTCTTTCCTTATTCTTTTCTTTCACCTTCTAAATCTTCGAATAAGCCGGCTATATTCAATTAGTTTAGTAATAATAGGAATCTAGTATTAAGTAAGATAATTTTAGTTAATCGGACTGTTCGGTTTGGAAAAAGGGACAACTAGAATTGTTGGTATCCTATGAAATCCTGTATTTGGACTAGCAAGTTAATAAATAATTGTATTTTATGTTATCTAATCTGGATTGTGTGTCTTTATATAACTCGCAGAAATCACACATTTAACACTTAAGTAATAAGCAAATATTTATAATTATGCAAATCCACACTATTCCTTATTATCCAATACTATTCTTTCACAAATAAAGATTCCACAATAACAAGAAACAGTTGTTTCTCTCAAATACAGAAATCATAAATAAACACTAAAAATACTGAAATGTTAAAAAATTCAAATAATAATGTGATTTTGTGTTTTTACATTATTTTACTACTTATAATTATTATAACAAATTTTCATAAACTATAAATAAATTGGATTGAAAACTTTTAATCCTGTAAAAATTTAATAAAATAACATTTTCTATTAATATTCTAGCCACTCTAGCCATCTTTAATTTAATGTTTGTACACAAGCATTGTATGCCACTATGTTAAGTTTTGAAGCTAGCTAAAAAAAAATTAGTCAAAAATATCCATTTTATTAATTTTTTTTATGGATTGACAGTATACTTTCATAAAAAAATTTGTTTCATTGATTCACTCATCAGAAAGACATAACCTAATTTATCAATTCTTTAAAAAATTGTTCGGTTTAATTACATTAAAATCGGTATTGATATTAAATAAAATCAAAATCATTAAGAGATGACATACTAACAGAAATGCTACAGCTTTCACTATCTCCTCTTGAATCTGCACTAATTATTCTAACATTACCAAGATGAAGGATTGAAGCAAGTATTCTAAAAATCATCATTTGCTGCGTATCAGAAAATCCTGCAAAATAAATATTAATTTCAATTATATAATAAATTTAATATATATAAATATAAATTTCTTTATTCAATTACATTAATTTTAATAATACTGAAAACACTCAATCTAAAATTATTCTGATTTCATTTAAAAAGCTACAAAACTTAGATTCCACATATATATTTTCATTAGTAGCTAATAATAACATAATAATAAGCATTATTTGTGGATAAATTAAGTTTTATTTTTCAGTCTGTTTGATTTCAGTGATTTTCAGGAAAAAGATTGACTTTTCCAGAAATCATGGTAGTAATTTAAAATATGTATTATGAATAATGGAAAGATATTTTTTAATTTTATATAAACCATTTTGATACAGATACATTAAAATTACTTGAAATTTAGTATCTATATTCAGTAGAGGCCTATTTTACTTTAACCCATATGATTGCATTGACTTGACATTTGCAATAATCATATAGTACAGTATTAATTACATCTCTTATAACAGTCCAAATGCAAGTTTGTCATTTTGATAAAATGTCATTTCTGCATTTAGCACAGTGCCAGTCAAATCATATGGAAAAGGGTTATGCTTAAAATGGTTTGTGTAAGACAAACATTTTTATAAATATAGTAGTTTTTAATCTTTTAAATTCAAAATCTACTTCAAATACAATAGAATCTCATTTTAATGGATCACAAAACAAAAGATTTTTTCCAGGTCCCACCAAATCAATGTAATTTTTACCTCCTTTTAGCAGATCCATTAATTGGAATAACAGATTTTTTTCTATCCCAAATCTATTGTAAACTTTGCATTTTTTCAACATTTAGTTAATATTTAGGTGTATCTGGAAATTTGTAGTGTTTGATGATGCACTTGTTACATTTGGAATATGCAGTGCTTTCTTTGTTATAGAACGCAATAGAACAGCATTCCACCACCTTTTTTCGATATATTTTAAAAGTTCTAAGAAAATTTTTGAAAATTTGATGTTTAGTCCATATTGAATTGCTCTGTTGAGCATAGAAGATCGGCAACAAAATTATTAAAACGGTCCTGCTCGTGTGCCGAATCTTGTATAAGATGCATTTAATATATTTTTAGTAATGAGATGAGTGTTCCACCACCTTTTTTTGCCCAGAAAAAGCAATGGGAATATGTACAACTGAAGAATTGTACAAAGAGAGTCAGCAGGCTGATACAATTTAAAAGGATCAACTAGTGAACACTCACTGGTCTTAGTGTAGTACCAAAATTTAGAAAGGTCATCAAGTATTTTCAAGCCATGAAGACTTTCCTGATGAGTTTCAGCATAAACAAACAGGTTCTACTGTACACGACATTGCTAATATCAAGCAGTGTTGTAATCAAAAATAGAAAAAAGTGGTATAAAAAGAAATCAAAATGGATGAGCTTTTTAACAAATTGTGAAGTCAAGCAAAGTGCTAATAAACGTATGTAATTTGCTTCTTTTTATGCTTACAGTATCAGCTTTGTTGTACACACATATGACATAATATATAACCATATACAGCATA
Organism: Centruroides sculpturatus; assembly: GCF_000671375.1. NCBI lineage: Eukaryota > Metazoa > Arthropoda > Arachnida > Scorpiones > Buthidae > Centruroides > Centruroides sculpturatus. The sequence continues at coordinate 385,261 of NW_019384591.1, read as the reverse complement.
ATATACACATACATCACAAATGTGTTTCTATAGAATAAAGTGGAGATCTCAAGGGACTGAAAAATTTCAAGTACTGGTATTTCTTATATATAGGGGTTAAAAAAACAAATTTTTTCAAACAATAGATATTTTCCTGGGTGTGTGGCAAATCTGTTGTTTGCAATATAACAGATACTCGAAACAACAGATAATAAGAAAGACAAAACCTTTCACACTTTGTTTTTAGCAATTTTAATCCATAAGAACAAATGTTATCAGCTGTTTTGAATGGCCTTCTTCGGGTACAATAAGGTCAGTTGGAACGTTGGTTAGCAAATATTGAAATGATGTCACTGTTTACAAAGGTTTTTTCTTACCGACATCTTTTAAACTTTGTAATCAACAATGATGTCACTAGTAAGAAGAAACCTTTGTAAACAGTGATGTCATTTCAATATTTGCTAATCGACGTTCCAACTGACCTTACTGTACCTGACAAAGGCCATTCAAAATGGCCAAAAATATTTGTTCTTATGGATTAAAATTGCTAGAAACAAAGTGTGAAAGGTTTTGTCTCTCTTATTTTAAGTACTTCTAGCTTTGTGTGCTTAGAAGTTACAAAAGATAATTTTTGGCTGCCCAGTCTGTTAAAATAAGAATTCTTCTGTGTGTATAACATGATCTTACTTATTAAATATTGAGAAATATCAATATAATTTTTATCAGAATTTCCAGAGTTGTTTATGAACAACTCTGGAAATTCTGAATGAAAAGTATGACTCACTTAAAGTGCTTCAAAAAAGATTAGATTTTTTGTAAAACTATCAAACTAATTCAAAAAATTTCTACATTAATTCAATAAGTCAACTTATTTATTTATAATTAAACATTTTCAGATTTTTTGTCTTATTGTCAAATCAAGCACTTAATGAATTCCAACATAGAGAAAGCTAAAATCTGCATATTTTAAAAACAAACTCACATACCTAAAAGATTAAATGCATTTCTAGTTTCTTGAAAGCAAGCAGCATCATTAACACTAGGTATCGTAGGAGACTCTCCTTGATTAGTGTAATGAAATTTTTCACAATTATCTGTACAGAAAAAAAATTATACATTAAATTCATATTTATATTTAAATTCATTAATAACTAAGAATACTCATTGCATCACTTGGAATCAACGAATACTCAAATAGTCAAGAATATTCAATGTATCATTTACACTACATTAAATAATCTTTTTACAGACAGTTTCCAACTTTTGGTTGTAATGTGTTCCTAAAAATTTGTACAAAAGTAAAATTCAAGCAAAAGAATTTGGAACCTAAGAAAGTTTTAGGTTATTAAAGTAATTATGTAATAAAGTATAAAATATTACTTAAAATGTTAGAACCATAAATTAAACATAAAACAGGCAAAAATCTTTAGTAAAAATTAATTTTTATTGTGTTAACAAACCAAAATTGGCATAAAGTATCTACTTCACAAAGCTTAAGATTTTTGTTTGTTGGCTGAAAAATATATGAAAGTGTAAATCAAAAGTTTTCTATTGTTTATATGGTCATTGAAGTGCAAGTATGAATTTCATATTGTTCTCTTTTCTTTTAATTTCTATACAAAATTTTTCATCATGTTGTTTATTTGACAAAAAAAATATTCTGTTACTCTCTCACTTTCTATATTTTCTATATAAAACATTTTTTTTAAAACAAATTTCAGTGAAGTATTTGTACCAAATCCAGAGCCTCATTTTATTATTAATTATTATAAAAAAAAATAAAAGCCTTATTTTGAGTTATTTTGAGTCTTTAAAGAAACCGTAAATGGCACTAATGTAAAATTTTCATTAAGTGTAATCCTCTGAGATGCAACATGATCTCTATCTTCCCATCCTCTTGACATTTAACTACCATAACTTAATACTATCAATACTCCTGACAAGTTTCAAAGTTTTTGGTTCCTCCAGTCCTGAGATATAATGCAAAATAGTGACACAATTTTTTGAGTTGTATTTTTTCCATTTTTTTTAGCTCACTAAGTGTCAAAATAAAGAAAAGGGGAGTCAAAATTTGGCCAGTCACCATCCTATGTTATAGTCTATAATAGTCATAAAAGTAAAATAAGAGTTTAATAATATAACAATCTCTAAGCATTAAATATGATCTCAGAATCTGGATGGTTTTTTAAGCTATATCTAAGCTAAGCTGTATCTTTGTAAATTTCAAGCAACTCTGAATGATTAGCCAATGTTGTACAATGGATTATCTTAATTATGGTCTTATAAGATCACATTGTCTACTAGTCTACAAATGCTGAAAGGGATGTAAAAGTAGATATATTTTCTGGAGTCATATTGGTGTTTTTAATAAGATGAAAAAAAACATTTGTTCTTGTATGAAATTTAACATGGATATTTAAATTTCTAATTTCTTACATTGAAGTCATCCAGTTACTGTTTGTATTAATTATTTATTGGATATTGAAGTGTGACAGGTGATGGATGTTATACATAACATAAGCTATCTGTCATAGAAGCTTATGAAATCTGTATACAAAATGTACAAAAGTACATTGTCATATTGTTTAATACACTTATATATATGTGAGAGTACTAACTTTCACATTTTATATAAATATAAAATGTGAAAGTTAAATAAATATTTAAAAATTATATCTTATACAATTTAACAGACTAAAAAAATTAAAAAAGATAAAATATTTTATGCGGATTACTTTAAGACAATATATAAATTATTTTAATAAATTAACATTCCAGCAGATAGTAATAAATCAAACATAACTCAACTTTTTTTCATTATTCTAAAAACCAATGAACAAATAGTAACTACCTAATCAGGTAATTAGTACAATCTGCTGAGATTTTCAAAAACGTTTTCATCAAAATCTAGTATCATCATCATCATTTATTTTAATGTATTAATTTTGCAAACGATTTTTAAGACATGTATATTTATTACATATACACAAGCATCTACTCAGACACATACATACATACATCAGATAATGAAAAAATATACCTATATATATAAATGGATAAAATTTCAATATTTACCTAATTTCAGAATGCGAAGTTCCTCTAAATCTGATGCAGCACAAAGCTGATAAAATATATGATAATTTCTTTCATCTGCAGCTTGAAAAACAACACGAGATTTCTCCAGTAGATATGTTCTCATATTTGCTCCAACAATATTGTATTTAGTATTGAAATCGATTTCTATGTACTTCCCAAATCTTGAGCTATTATCATTTCTTGTGGTCTTGGCATTTCCAATTGACTACAGAAATTACTGAAATTATTTCTTTGCAAACTATAAGAAATATAAATGTTAAAAATATTTAAATTCTCAAATCAAAATTCTTTACAATTCCTTAATAAGGGAATAGAAAGAATTATTAATAAAATTTTTGTTTATTAACAAATTTGTTTATTAATAAATTATTAATTACAGTTGATTCTCAATTGTACTAAAATACAATTGAGAATCAACTGTAATTAATAATTTATTTAACATTACAAAAAAGTTGAATCTTCAGTCAATTTGATGATAAACTAAAATCAATAGTAAGTACAATGCGTCCATAAATGTTTTATCCAATTTTAAAAATGTACTTGGAAGACTCAGTAAATCTTCCAAGTACATACACAAAACAAACACAAGCTGAAAGAGCAGTTCAAAGGTTATTTAAACATAGAAAGAAATTAGTCAAGTTCAACATCAGCACTACAAGTAGATTGATAACATCATACCAATATTTAACCTCTCACCACCTATTGCACAGCCTCAAATAAAGAAGGAATTTAAAATGTTACATTCTAGCAAGAAAAGGCTGCACCTCACTTCCACAACAATATGAGCTCTTACCTCAATCAACATCTGCTCCAACGTTGGATCAGATGTAAAGGCCTTTTGGCATGACTTCCCTAGACATCACACCCTGGATTTCTTTCTATGGTGATTTGTTAAAGACAGTGTCTATATCCCCCACTATCAACATTGATCCCAAAGTTAAAGCAATAAATAAATGATTCCTGTGCTAAAGCACAACTGATCCTAACACACTGCACAATGTGTGGCAAAAGGTTGAATATTGATACAATGTCATTCAAATTACTTGTGGTGCTCATGTTAAACTTGAATAGTGTCTTTCTGTGTGTAAATAAACTTTTGAACTGTTCTTTCAACTCATGTTTGTTTCATGTATGTATGTATGGTACTTTGCAGACTCATTGAGCAATAAATTTTCAAAGTTGGAAAAAATGTTTAGACACCCTGTATACTTATTTATGAAATTATTAGACTACTGTATCTGTAAAAATAAATATGTATTAATAGAATCAATTATATATTCAAATATTTATATCTTTCTGATATTGAAATATGTTTTTTTAACAGTAATTTCTTCAAATTATAAAACTTTATAATTTCAAAAAACCAAATTTTTTAATGTCAGTAGGTTTTTTTATTGATACAGTTCTAGTAGTTCATTTTCATATTACAAAAATATCATATAGATTGAATTTATTATTATTATTATTATTATTATTTCCTATAACTTAAACTTTACTCAATATCTAAAAATATATTTTTCTATAGATCCTGTAACAGAAGCTTGAATATAAGGATTATTTCTTTTTTTATTAAAATTATTTCAACCAAAAAAATATGCTTGAGGATTACATAGAGCAGAGGTGGCAAACCTTTTTGAGCCCGCATGCCATACTGTAAGCATACTTAGCTTTAAAGATGTTTATGTGTGCCAAAGTTTAAAACTTTGGCATGCATAAACATCTTTAAAGCTATAACAATATTTAAATAAATTAAACGAAAATGCTTTAATTAGAATAAATGAAACAATGATTGAAAAAGACAAACGATAAATCAAAATCGTACGATATGTTACGTGCCAGATGATTTCTCCTTACGTGCCACTTTGGGCATGCGTGCCATAGGTTTGCCACCCCTGACATAGAGTATATATTAATTTTGCATGAACAAATGAGGCTATTAATAATTTTATAAGCATACTGAGACTGCTTGTTACAAATACATTTTATTTAAAAATAATTATTCTAATATTCTTATTCTATTAGTCTTGAAGACACACATTATTAACAACAATGAAAGCATTTAATTTTACATTAAAATCTCATTTATCCAAATCCAAATAAAAATACAGTAAGATTAACAGTTAATAAAAAAATTAAAGCTCAACATTAGATAATGATTGCCATACTAGGACATAATGACTTCTACTTGGTTGTGACACTTAGTCATGACAGAATGCCATTCCTAATTAATCATTTCATATTTATTAATTATGTTTGAATCACAAATGTGAAATGGTGCACATTGTATTATAGATACTCTACTGCTTAAACGTTATTAATTATTTTTGTGAGTTTTTATTCTTGTTACAAGAAAAAAAATGATGATGATTGCTGTTCCAATGGAGTAGAATAGATACATTTCTTTAATCTCAACAATTCAAATATTCCAAAATTATAAAGTATCTAAACTTTTCTTTATCTAAATTGGATTTGATCCTATGAAATCTGATAAATGCATTTCTACTTAACTTAAACTTAACTTTCTACTTTCTTTAGGCTTATATAATTTTTATATAAACATCAATAGTGTTGTTAATTATACAAACAATAGGAGATATTCTTCCTTTTTACAATTTCTTTGTATTTATTTTATTTATTATTATTATAAATTAATATTATTATTAATTTATTATTAATTAATTATAATAAANATATTATTATTATTAATTAGAACATTTTAAACTAAAATGTTCAAATAACATTTTAGTTTAAAATGTTCTAATTTTTCAATTACAAAATGTTCTGATCTGTGACTTATGAATCAGCTGGTTAACAAGAAGAGGGCACCACATTTGACTTATGGACCTAAATTCATTTTTAAAAAATCTGTTTACTTCTGATTCATTTTTATATTTTTGTAGTTTTATTATTTTAAAAACTTGTAAATTAGATATGTAAGACACAGTAGATCAGTATTTTAATTTCATGTTTTTAGCTGCATTCTGAAATATCAGAACAAGGAGTCCATTAAACTGTTTTAATTAAATAAAATTTTCTTTTGGATGATCTAAGATTTGGAAAGCTTTGGTCTCAATAACATTTATCTTGTTCTTTTCATGAGTTTCTTTATTTTAGTGTGTTTTTTTTTAGACTTAAAACTGTCATAAAGACTTGTAAAGATATCTCAATTTTTGTATTCTAATAACAAAACAAATTTGTGCTTTCATTAAGTTTTATTCTTAACTTCAAAATAAGACCCTGAGAATAAAAATTTGATTTTAAACTTATTTAAGAAATTAAAAGATGGAAATATGAAATTAAAGTAATATGTGAATATCAAATCAATAAACTTAAGTATAATTCTGGATTTCAGATATCTGAATGCAATAATTCATTCATTTAAGAATTTATTCTGTGTAAAATTAATACCTTTCTACTCAATAATTTCTATAATGCTTACTTCCATAATAGGATTAGAAGCCAATACTTTTTTCTCAATACAGGTTTCTGTTGAAGAACCCCCAACAGTAGCAAAGTACCTCATTGCGTATTTTGCAGAAACTGTTTTTCCTGCTCCTGATTCACCACTCACAATAATAGACTGATTTTTACTTTCTCTAAAGGAAGAATAAAATAAATTATAAAACATTAATGAAATCTCAGATGTTATATACATATATTATATACATTGTAAAAACATTCTGTAAATAAAGAAAACATGATAAACTGCAATCAAAGTGTTAATCTGGCACTAATGGACCAGAATGATGCTGGATTATTGACAATGTCAAATTGTCAAATTTTTGCATTTTTTACAATTTTGATTAGCTAGTTGTACCCAGCAAAATATTGCTGTAAAAAATTATTGCTAAATTACAAGTAAATAGGAAAATAAAGCAGCAAATAAATTTATTTACATAAAAATTATTAATATAAGACACTTTCTCAGTAAACAATATTTCTTGTATTAATACTTTCAGAGGTAGGTATTCATTTCTGCAAATTAAACCAACAACATTTAATTAAACAGTTTTTTGTTACCTTCTTACCTACCTGTAACATTTCTTTCTTAGGATCCATTTTATTTGGCATCAGACCTCCTAACCAAAATTGAATTTACAATAATCCTTCCATTAATAACAAAATTAAAAAATAATCAGAAATCAATAAAAATTTAAAAATCTGAAAGCATTGAAAAAAATATCAACTCAGTTATTTTCAGAAGTGTTTTTATACTGGACAGGGATAAGTTCAATAGCTAAAATGTCAGGGAGGAGTGCCACTATGGCAAGTGTAAAATTGGGCACATTTTTTGCAATTAATTTAAATAAAATTAAACAGCAAAACAGATTCATTACAGTTAATCTATATCAAATAAGTGTCAAAATGATGTATAAAATGTAATTTAATTCATATGCATGTACTTTAATGAATTAGAAATAGATTTCATCTTAAAGTATTTTCTATATGTAGATTGTGTATGATCTGAATGTCACTGACATTGCTGTACATTTTATACTAGCACATGTTGATGTATGGTTTGTTTATGTATGTTCTTCAGTCACTGTGAAAATGATACAGCATATGATGATACAGTGGGTGATCGATTAATGAACATAATCCATTCCAAAACTTTGTTGCTATCTGAATTGTTCGTTAACCGATTATCGATTTACCATAGGTTTTAATGGAAATTTAATTAATTCATTCTGGAGACCCCCAAAAATAAAAAATATATACTTTCTTACTACGTTTATTTATATGTAATAATAAAAATACATACATACACAGTCTTGCATTTTTATTACTCATGTTTTTTCCATTTGAAAAGGTTAAATAATCTGTCTAATGTTGATTGCTTTTCTCTCTTCAGGATTTTTCATAAGTAGTTATTAATAGCATTGCAATTGTAGAAATCCCCAAGCCTCAACCTGGTTTGGATGCCATTCTATGATCGTTATTTTGACATCCTCCTACTACTACAAAAGATCTTTAATAACAGATATCGGCATTAATCTTCTTTTTCAGAAGAAGACATATCTTGCTGAGTTTCTTGGTGTTCTTCATTCAAGAGTTCTTGGCGTTCTTCTGTCATCAGATCTGTTTCGGATTCCATTATGAACTCTTCGATGTTCTTTATATTCTTTATATCTCAGATGCGATTTTTGTTACTACTTTAGCTGCTTGAGTCTTCTTGATAATACAGTATCTTTCTTAGATAAGATTTAACTACGGCCTACTGTAGACCTGTTCAAGCCATACTGCCCAGAAACATTAGGCATCTTCTGCCCACTCTCTACCTTTGCTATTATACTCTGACCTTTCGAAAAGAAAAACAGACGCAAAACTTAATGAGTGCCTACCCAACAGTCTCGCAAATACATAAAAGAATTGTTTCTGTCAGAAAAATAAAAGGCTGGAATTAAAAAGGATAGTTTCAAAGTTCAGAGGAATATTATCTGATCGGTATATACCAGCTTGAGCATCGATGTCGACGTCTCCCACACTCCGAAAGGTTTCAAATTGTTGCCCGAAGACAAGGGAAGACCAATCGGTATTCATTATTTTACATCGCTTCTTCTCGTGTTTGTTCTATGGGGTGTTCGTTTTCCGATCACGTGTTCGTTGTCCGAACATAAAAATCTTTTGTGAAAGTGTTCATTATCCGATCTGTTTGTTAACCGATCACCCACTGTACTGTAATATGATTAATTAAGAATAATGTATTACAAAAATGTTAATGAGCATATTATTCCATAAAATCATCATTCATGATGATTCATATATTTCACGTATTATATACATGCTACACAATGCTATATATGAATATGAGAAATCTCTTCTAGCTAGGCAATACTATCTTCACATTGGACTGTGAGGAAAAAAAAAATAAATGTATTAAGCACAGAAAAAGTATTCTACTAATGCAAACAAGATACTCTAACAAATTGAGTCAGTTTTCACATTACACTTGATCTCATGATTGACTTCTCAATGCATGGCAGACCTTCTACCCTCAATTTCCACCTGAAATCTTTAGCACACTTTAATGTTCTAACTATTTTTAACTATGTTGTTTTAATGTTCTAACTATTTCATTTACAAAAATACAACAAAGAAAAAACTGCTTGTGTCATTCGAAAACAAAGCCTTTATTGTACCAAATCATACAGTTGTTATTTCTGTCTTTCAATTCCAACACATGGGCTCTAATTAAGCACTAATGTAAGACTGTGTTCAGTGTTGCATTAGCGCTATGCGACCTATGCAACCTCTTTACACATGCCATGTGCTCAAACAAATTCTAATTCATCAAATACTAACATGCCACATTATTATTCAACAATTCCAGATTATTGGCTACTTTTCAAAAGATACATTCTGGTTTAGGACCATTCATAAATTACATTATAGTTTTTGAGTCACTACTGACCTTCTTCCCCATTATGTGTAATGATATATTTTTAGCAATCCCTACCCTTTAACTATGTAAACAATATTCCATGAACCCCCAACATTGGAGAAATGTAAAATAATTAACACAACAGTGTAGTGGCATTACAACTACAATTTATTAGCGTAATTAAGAAGTACTCGCTAGTACTTTCAATGGCTTATAGCCACCATCCCCAGGCAAAAAACAAATCAAATACAATTAATTTTCAAACATTCAGTTATTTGTACGGGCTTTTTTAAAAATTAACCAAGGTATGTGGACAGAATACAGAACAAAATTAAATTAAATTAAATTTTTTTTTAAATTATATAAGTCAGCGCTGTCCAACTGGCGGCCCGCGGGCCGTATACGGCCCGCGGGCCGCCAGTTGGACAGCGCTGATATAAGTGCATTATAATTCACATCAAAACCTTTACAAATTAATTTAGTAATATGTAAATGATTGTAGTATATATATAAACACAGAATTACAAATTGAATTGTTTGAATAAGATTACACACAATTGCAGGATTTCTATGGTAGGTTTATTGCATGGTGTTATAGTATTTTCAACACCCTTTGACTATCCGCTATCCAATCCTATATTTACAGTATGTAGATGATATCTTGATTGGATGGAATGGCTTTGCAGAGGAATTAGACAACTTCATTAAAATGTTAGTTCTATATATCCATCTATCAACTTTACTGTGGAGGAAAAACTAAATACCAAACTCTCCTTTTTAGATCTAGAAATACATAGATTGCCTGAACTACTATTTTCTGTATACAATAAAAATAACAGTGTGCCACATATTATCCTCACAACTGCATTCCAGTCTTTACACTTTGTAAACTTCGCAATTACTTTTTTTATTCACAGTGTGTTCCTTCTCCCATCCACCCAGACATTAGTAAACAATGAATTACAACTTTTTCATAGGGCAGTATGCAATGCTGGTTATTCTCCTTCCAGGTTTCGTTATCTCTATAATTGGGCCAAAAATAAGTTATTCCCACATACTTTCCTCCACACAAAGGTTGAAATAAGGGTAGTAAAACCCACAATACCATTTTTGGCCCCATATCTTCATCATAAAGAATAACACATCTTTTTAGGAATCATGGTTTTACTTTGCCTATAGCTCCAATCTACACTACAAAAAGTGATATGTAATGATCGAGACACTATCACATTAACCTCACCTGTGTTACTCCCAACATATATCGGGGTCATGACCTTTGACCCGCTGCGTTGGACCAGAGGTATCTCATTACAGTATGGTATGTTTTTGGAACTATATGCCGCTAGTCGTTATAATTTTCATATTAAAAATAACTTCCAAAATAGAAATTTTTTTTGTCTTTATATTTATTAATATATCTATTTTGTTTGTAAAAAATAAAAAAATAATTTTGGAGAATATAATAACAAAAATTTAACATGGCGACCACACTCAACAGAGAAAAATTTTAACATGTAATACCGTGTTTCCCCGAAAATAAGACATCCGCAGAAAATAAGACCTAGCACAGATTTTGCTGAATTGCGAAATATAAGACCTCCACCTGAAAGTAAGACCTAGCGAAGTTGTTTTTTAGTCTTAACGGTCATCAACAGATGGTTGAAAGTGGCCGTTGGCTTTTTGAAAGTACAGCCACTGATTGGTCAGCAGACAATTATGCCACACGGCATGATTTGCATAAGACTATGGCTTGGGAATCACAGATTTGCATAATGTTACAGCTGGTGATGGCTAATTGGTCGGCTGGGAATCACGCCACATGACATTTGCATGGTGCTACGGTTCAGTAAGCCCTAATTGGTCATCGAGTCCGATGTTGACGTTATAAAAAGGCGACAGTTCGACACACCGGATATACGTCACTCTCGTCTAAGTTCGATTTGGGAATTTTTTTGTTCAATAATAAATGTGAATTCTTCTTCCTGGAAAAAATAAGACATTCCCTGAAAATAAGACCTAGCGCATTTTTCAGAGCAAAAATTAATATAAGACACTGTCTTATTTTCGGGGAAACACGGTAGGTTAAATGAAAAATCAGAAGTCTACAAAATTCCGTTACAACATGCACTCTTAGGAAGAAAATTATTTACATTGGACCTACTGCTAGAATGTTAGTCCTATATTTTAGAACATCAAGATGATATTAAAAACAACAGACTAGCAACTGTTATCTAAACATGTACTAGACCAAGATTATCTACTGCTTTGGACACACACCAAATTACTTAAGCATTGAAATGATAGAAGGGAGTTATTTATATGTGAGAGCCTTTATATATCTGCTTTAACACCATGCAGTAAACCTACCATAGAAATCCCACAATTGTGGATAACCTTATTCAAACAATTCAATTTGTATTAATTTAGTTGTCTTTATGTCCTTATCTCTTGTTTTATTCTATTATAGTCAACTAAGACCTATCTTATTAATAGGACATTTACACTGGTGTGATAGTTATTTGCAACAAGTACTGTTCTTAATCAGAAAAAACAAAACTCTATGTGTCCGAAACACAAATATGTGTATTTTTCACTTGTTCCTGTACACAAAATACACATATTTGTGTTTCGGACACATATGTCCCTCCAAACCTGCTGATGAGGGACGTATGTGTCCGAAACACGAATATGTGTATTTTGTGTACAGGAACAAGTGAAAAATACACATATTTGTGTTTCGAACACAGAGAGTTTTGTTTTTTCTGATTAAGAACAGTACTTGTTGCAAATAACTATCACACCAGTGTAAATGTCCTATTAATAAGATAGGTCTTAGTTGACTATAATAGAGTAAAACAATTCAATTTGTAATTCTGTGTTTATATATGTACTACAATCATGTACATAGTACTAAATTAATTTTTAAAGCTTTTGATGTGAATTATAACGCACTTATATAATTTAAAAAAACATTTTAATTTAATTTACTTTTGTTCTGTGTTCTATCCACATGCCTTGGTTAATTTTTAAAAAAGCCCATTCAAATAACCAAATGTTTGAAAATTAATTATATTTGATTTGTTTTTTGCCTGGGGATGGTGGCTGTAAGCCATTGAAAGTACTAGCAATCCTAATAAATTGTAATTGTAACACTGCTACACTGTTGTGTTAATTATTTTATACGATTGTTGGTGTAAAGTGTCTTTTTATGATTACTATGGAGAAATGATTTAAAGTTATGAAAAATTATCTTGCCTTGAAACAATAAAATCAAATACAGTAGAGCGTCGATTATCCAAATCAATTGGGGACTGGTGTTGTTCGGAAGATCGATGTTTCGGATAACCGATTATGTACGAAAAAATATATTAATTTATCCCATCTTGACATTTTTCTCCGTTGCGTGTCGCTTTGCGTTGAATTTTCATCAATGTTAAGCCTAACGAAGACTATTGTATAGTTAAAAATTATTTTTTTATTTTGTACAAACAAAATAAATATATTGAAAAATATAAAAACAATAAAAAATTATACTTCAGAAGTTAATTTAGTATCAAAAACGTAAAATATTTGAGTAGCCCAAGACATAGCCAAAGATTCCAGTGCCACAGCACTGGCAAAAATTTAAATTTGCCGACTGGAATTCTTTCGGATGATTGACGCTCTACTGTACTATTATATTATCTAAAAAACAAAACAAAAACATGAAATACACTGCACATTAGTTCAACAAATTTAATATTTCTTGTAATCACTTAAATTTTTCTGAAAATGTAAAGGGATATAATAATTTAACTGATAACTAAACAGGGTGTCATAAAGGTCTCCCAATTTTGAAAAATCAATACTTGATAGCTAATGGATTCATATGAGCAAAACTGCACATCAACACAAAGAACTCTGAAAGCTTTTCTCTCTCCTGCCACAGAGAGTTACGTAAAATTGCCACTAGGTGAAATAGAATAAAAATGGTATTCACTGTAACAGAGAAGGTATTTTCAGTGCTCCAGTTCCATGATAGCAATTCTGTCATTACTGTTCAGCTAAGCAGCCACTGACAAGCAAGACAATTCATGTATGGTACAGACAGTTTCAAGAAACCACTATCACCTGGATGTTTTATCTGGACATGTTGACAGAATGGACAATGCCACAGTTATAAGACCACCCTAATTCATATTCCAACATGTCAGAGCACCTCTGCCCTTTCATCACAATATTTGTGCCTATCTGAACATGGCCTGCCACAAAGCTGGATCAGATATGTATGCCAATAACAACTGATTGTTACAATTGTACTCCTCAGTCACCAGATCTCATTCCATGACTTTTTTTTTCTGGGAATGCATTAAAGACATTGTTTGTATCACCATTGCCTTTTGACATAGTAGAGCTGAAGAAATGCATTGTTAATGACATGGAGACCATGCAATTTTATGAGCTGCTTGTGGCAGAAACTAGATCAGGCATGGCCAACACATGGCCCGCAGGCTGGATGTGGCCCATGATTAATCTTTTAATATTAGCTACTCAAGTCAGAATAGATTGGTGAAAAATTCTAATGCCTAAAAAAGAAAAAAAAGGCCAACAACTCGCTAGAGTTAACCCTCCATTACAAATCTTTTAAGTACAGAATAGAACGTTGATAATGCATGATAATGTGAAAAATGTATCTGTAATCTCTATGTACTGTACAATTTAGTCTCTACGAGGTGACACCACAATGAGATCTCGCACCACCTCAAAATCTTCCTACGGCAGCCTCTGGTTCGGCCCGTGAAGAAAGTTCTCTTTCCAATTCGGCCCAGGGGCAAAAACTGTTGGCCACCCCTGAACTAGATTACCACACAGACGTGCTGTATGGTAATCTAGTTCTATAGTAGGCATATTGAGCATCAAAAAACTTGAGTTTTTACATGTACATAGAAGCAATATGTGTATAATGATTTTTCAAAATACAGGAGACGTTTTCAACTTACTCTGTACATAACAGAAATTAATGCTTAATTTTTTCATTCAATAATTTAGATTATTTAAGTGATATATGTTTTATTATTATATTTTACTTTAATTTTATAAAAAATTATTTATTAAAATTTTATAATTATATATATAACTCAAATATTTCATAACCTTTCCATTTGTGTATATGCTTCTTCTGCAACTGCAAAAATATGTGGATCAAGGTCACCCATTGCTTGGCCACGATAAGCCATAATTGTGTCATTTCCATATATGGGAAGCTCTTCATATGGATTAATTGCAACAAGTACAATTCCTGACAAAATATTTAATAATGAAATATTATATTTTATATATGTCATATTAAATGTTAATTACTAAAATGTCTGATATTAAAAAAAATGAAGTGTTCCCCTTGCACCTCCACACTTTTAAACTGTTCTGTAAAATTCATTTGAGCAGTAGTTGTGCCAAAGGATGCTGATCAATACTAATTTAGAAGGTAAATAGCAAAATTGCAAATGTATAACAGTTGAATTGTAAAAGTCAGTATGTATGTTCAATAACAAAGCAAGTTTCATGTCCATAAATTTGAAAGGGCCAACATTGCTGTGTAATGGCTATATGGACCTCTGCTGCCACATGGTCTATATTGCTGGAATGGTTGATGGAGCTCCATTCCTTGGCCTGTCTAATCATCTGACATCACCCCTTTGAACTTTTTTCTTTGTAGATGGATCAAGAATTGCACGTAATCATGTGTCAGACATGAGAATCCTAGGTACAAGAAACTTGAATGTCATTAACAGTGTGACTCCTAACATGTTTGCTCAAACATGGATCAAAATCAAGTATAGATTGGATATCTGAAAGCATTTCTTTTCACAAAATTAATCCACAAAATTAAAGAGATTCACCACCCTAATTCATATTCCAACATGTCAGAGCACCTCTGCCCTTTCATCACAATATTTGTGCCTATCTGAACATGGCCTGCCACAAAGCTGGATCAGATATGTATGCCAATAACAACTGATTGTTACAATTGTACTCCTCAGTCACCAGATCTCATTCCATGACTTTTTTTTTCTGGGAATGCATTAAAGACATTGTTTGTATCACCATTGCCTTTTGACATAGTAGAGCTGAAGAAATGCATTGTTAATGACATGGAGACCATGCAATTTTATGAGCTGCTTGTGGCAGAAACTAGATCAGGCATGGCCAACACATGGCCCGCAGGCTGGATGTGGCCCATGATTAATCTTTTAATATTAGCTACTCAAGTCAGAATAGATTGGTGAAAAATTCTAATGCCTAAAAAAGAAAAAAAAGGCCAACAACTCGCTAGAGTTAACCCTCCATTACAAATCTTTTAAGTACAGCATAGAACGTTGATAATGCATGATAATGTGAAAAATGTATCTGTAATCTCTATGTACTGTACAATTTAGTCTCTACGAGGTGACACCACAATGAGATCTCGCACCACCTCAAAATCTTCCTACGGCAGCCTCTGGTTCGGCCCGTGAAGAAAGTTCTCTTTCCAATTCGGCCCAGGGGCAAAAACTGTTGGCCACCCCTGAACTAGATTACCACACAGACGTGCTGTATGGTAATCTAGTTCTATAGTAGGCATATTGAGCATCAAAAAACTTGAGTTTTTACATGTACATAGAAGCAATATGTGTATAATGATTTTTCAAAATACAGGAGACGTTTTCAACTTCATGTTT